>NC_083649.1:2170405-2365405 GCF_963576545.1 Limanda limanda | reverse complement strand
TCCTGTGTGGAGTCTGCATGTTCTCCACGTGTTTTCTCCAGGTGCTCCGGCTTCATCTCACAAACACATGCAGATTAGGGGTTGTGTAGATTGGAGACTACACACAAGCTGCTGCTGCTTCAGCCTCTGGATCCTCAGGACACAGCTCAGCCTCCGTCCACACACACTGTCCTCTTCACACTCAGCTCCAGGAAGATCTCTCCCTCCACCTGTTGAGAGAAGAAGACATCAGTGTCACAGAGACTCACTTCATCAGCTGTGAGTCAGTGATGCAGCTCATCCAGTAGAAAGAGCAGCAGGGACTTCAGTCCTGTTCAGAGGTGGAGCAGCTTCCTCTCTGCTTCATGTTCACGTGTTGGAATGAACACGCTAAGAGCTCAGTGTGTGTCCTCTGCATGTCAAAGTGCAGAGTGGACACCTGAGAGGTGGATTTACTGCTGTTACAGGTGAAGACATGTTTCACTGTGTGTTGATGAACATCTGCTTCTGACAAACTGGGACCAGATGAGACAGATGGACCTCAGCAGAGGTTCTGCTCTGTAGAAAGAGCTCCTGGTTACCATGGTGATGAGGAGAGGCTTCAGTCCCACTGATCTCAGAGCTGTGACAAAGATCCACCTGATCAGTTCTTCACTGATGAAGTGAGAGGACAAACTGTCTCAGATCAGATGAAGACGACACCGTCTCTGTCCCTCGTGTGAGGCTGTCAGCTGTGGTCCAGCTTGTGTAAGTTACAGCGCCCCCTGGTGGCATCTGGTCAAAATATATTACGTGACCACGACATAATAACATGTGAACGAGATAAATAACTCGAGGCCACGAGATCTGAATCTGTTGTTTACTAACAAGACGAGTGGAAGAGAAGAAGACACACACTGTCTCACTGTCTCTGAGGACACACACTATCTCTGAGGACACACACTGTCTCACTGATTGAGGACACACACTGTCTCACTGACTGAGGACACACACTGTCTCTGAAGACACACACTGTCTCTGAGGACACACACTGTCTCACTGAATGAGGACACACACTGTCTCACTGACTGAGGACACACACTGTCTCTGAAGACACACACTGTCTCTGATGACACACACTGTCTCACTGTCTCTGAGGACACACACTTTCTCTGAGGACACACACTGTCTCTGAGGACACACACTGTCTCACTGTCTCTGAGGACACACTGTGTCTCATTGTCTCTGAGGACACACACTGACTCACTGTCTCTGAGGACACACACTGTCTCATTGTCTCTGAGGACACACACTGACTCACTGTCTCTGAGGACACACACTGACTCTCTGTCTCTGAGGACACACACATGGACCTGTCTCCAGGAAGCTGACTGAGGTCATCTGGTGTTTTGGGGACAGGATGAGTCTGGAGACATTGAGATGTTCTGGGTGAGTTAGAGATCAACTGAACCAACCAGATGTTGATTTAAACTTCCCTTATCCGTCCCTTTAAGGAGAGTGTGCACCACAAAACAGTGGAGAGTCACTGTGGTCAGTGGGCGGAGCTTTGATACAGGTTCATCTCCAACTTACCTGGAGCAGGTTAGCCGTTCATCAGCAGTTACCATGGTGATTTACCTCGTTGAGAAGTCGACGAGCTTCGTAGGACGGAAAAAACTAAACCTGAAGTTAACCTGATAACCACAAATCCTGCTTGGTAGCACAGACCCTGGATCTGTGATACTGACTGTGTTTAGTAAAATACTGATGAAAGCAGCGTGGACTGACTCCAACCATCTACTGACCTCAGAGTCTCCAGTAGACAGGTTGGACTCTGCTTTAGATCAAGCAGCTCCTTCACTGCTGAGTTCTTCAGGTCGTTGTCTCTCAGATCCAGTTCTCTCAGATGAGAGGGGTTTGACCTCAGAGCTGAAGCCAGAGAAGAACAGCTGATCTTTGACAGACTGCAGTTCCTCAACCTGGATAAAGAATAAAACTGTAAATTAAACTGAGTTCATTTGTGAAAATAACAGACACATATTCATGTCAGCACAGACTCATAACATGGAAGATAAATATGAAATCAGACATGGTAGACTAAAAAACGAGTCCTGATTCAATAAAAAAGATTATTTGGACCCGGTCTCTGTCCTGCAGATCAGTTTAGGAAATCCAGAACTAAACTCAGTGTTTTAACAAGTACATGAATATTTAAAATGTCACAGATTAATAAATGAATGGATTCAAGTTATGTATGAAGAGGAATTATGATAAATTAGAATGAAATGATAAATCATGTATAAAGGCGATTTTATAGATATGAGATCTACAAAAGTCAGTCAGTGAACTGACCTCAGCTTCTCCAGTCGACAGGTTGGATTCTGTAGAAAACCACACAGCTCCTTCACTCCTGAGTCCTGCAGGTCGTTCTGACTCAGATCCAGTCCTCTCAGATGAGAGGGGTTTGACCTCAGAGCTGAAGCCAGAGAAGAACAGCTGATCTCTGTCAGTCTGCAGGTCTGCAACCTGGATAAAGAAATATGAATATTAGAATGTGTCCTCCTGTTGTTTTGGATCGTCATCATGTCAACACAGACTCTCAACATGCTGCTGACCTCAGTCCAGTCTGTGACCTGAAGATAAATATCAGACATGTTGGACCATTGTTTCATTCATCAGCTTCTTCTCTGTGTGTTGGTCACTGAGCAGGTTTGTGTAATTAAACACTGTTTAAAGTAGGGACGGCTCCTGATGTCACTTCCTGTTTGTTTCTATACTTATCAACTGTTCAACGTGTTTCAATAAGAATGTGTCTTATTTTGAAAACCTGAGGAGGACGAGTGCTCGGCCTCAGTCCACATGTTATTTACTGACACTTTCTCATTGATCAGGAGCAGGTGAGTGCAGGTGAATGGAGTTGATGAGGTGGACGTGACTGACAGGCTGGGTGAGGGACAGATGACTGAGGGACAGTGAGCAGAGCAGAACTGAGACAAGTTAAATAAATAATGACCCAATAAGAAAGAAAGTCTGAAAAGTGAAGAAGGATTTAAGGACCTCAGAGTCTCCAGTCGACAGTTTGGACTCTCCAGTCCAGAACACAGCAGCTTCACTCCTGAATCCTGTAGCCAGTCGTTTCCTCTCAGATCCAGTTCTCTCAGATGTGAGGGGTCTGACTTCAGAGCTGAGACCACGACTTCACAGTGAGTCTCTGAGAGTCCACAACCAACGAGTCTGTAATTAAAGAAAATATCAAATCTGTGAGAATTAAATCAGAAAACACAACATTCATACAAAACGTGATCATGTGACCCTCACCCTGGTAAATTCCCTCTTTGTTGAAAACACCCGAAGAGAATCCTTTAAGATTTGGTTCAAGCGTTCATTCAGACTAACAGAGGAACTCATTAGATTCAGGTGGTCAAAGGTCAAGGGTCAAGGTCACAGAACATGTTCCTTGCCTCTTGAACATGATATCTCAAGTCTGTCTTTAGGGGATTTCTTCACATTTTGACTCAAAGATAAACTGATTAGATTTCAGTGGTCAAAGGTCAAAGGTCACAGTGACCTCATGTTGTTGCGAAGTCAACATGTCAGGAACCTGGAGGGACGGACACTGCACTGGTTGGTGGTGGAGGACAAATGCAGGGTGGGACTCTAGTTTGACCAGAAAGAAGAATAAACTATATTTCCTGCTTCTTCAGTTTCAAGGAACCGTCAGTGATTCAGTGATCGTCTCCTCACTCTGTGCTAGCTCTTTGATCATATATATATATATAGATATAGATATCTATATTTATATCTATATATACAGTATATACAATAATCTCCCTTGGACCCCACATGGTGGTATGTCTGAACCCTCAAACTCCAGCACAGTGATCACATTGGATTTCACTCTCCACATCTGATCTAGTTGTTCTCATACGTACATGACAAAAATGAGAATCTATATGTACATAATAAAGATAACTTTTTCAAGCACAAACACACACACACACACACACACACACACACACACACACTGAGTGTGTTTGAAGAACGGCCCATCTCCACAGATTGAACATGTTATTGAACATGTCTGGACTCACCGAGCCGTCCTGCAGTTCCTCACAGCTGGGATCAGTCTCCTTCGACCCTGGTTTGATGTGTTGAACTTCTCCAGGTCCAACTCATCCAGAACCTCCTCTGACATCTGCAGCATGTAGGCCAGAGCTGAGCAGTGGATCTCAGAGAGTTTCTTCTTCGATCTGTTCTTTGACGTCAGGAACTGTTTCATCTGCTGATGAACTGAGTGGTCGTTCATCTCAGTCAGACAGTGGAAGATGTTGATGCTTCTGTCAGGAGAAATGTCATCACTCTTCATCTTCTTCAGGTTGTTGATGACTCTCTGGATGATCTTTGGATTGTTCCCTGTCCGACCCAGCAGGCCTCCTAAGACTCTCTGGATGATCGTTGGATTGTTCTCTGTCCGACCCAGCAGGCCTCCTAAGACTCTCTGGTTGGACTCCAGACTGAGGCCGTGAAGGAATCGAACAAACAGGTCCAGATGACCATTTGTACTGGTGAGGGATTTCTCCATGGTTCTCTTCAGGAGGTCATCCAGGGAGAAGCTATAGTCTGTGTCCTCACATGTTCCCAAGAAGTTTTTGAGTTCCTCTGTGTTCCTCTCGGTGTAACAGTGGAACATGTAGACTGCAGCCAGGAACTCCTGAACGCTCAGATGAACAAAGCAGTAGACTGATTTCTGGAAGATCACACACTCTCTTCTGAAGATCTCAGTACAAACTCCTGAGTACACCGAGGCTTCTGTTACATTAAGACCACACCGCTCCAGGTCTTCTTGGTAGAACATGATGTTTCCTTCCTCCAGATGTTTAAGTGCCAGCCTCCCCAGCTTCAGGAGAATGTCCCTGTCAGACTCTGTCAGCTGCTGTGGACTCGTCTCATGTCCCTCACTGTACTTGTTGTTCTTCCTCTTTGTCTGAACCAGCAGGAAGTGTGAGTACAGGTCAGTCAGGGTCTTGGGCAGCTCTCCTTTCTGGTCTGTGGTCAACATGTGCTCCAGAACTGTAGCACTGATCCAGCAGAAGACTGGGATTTGACACATGATGTGGAGGCTCCTGGACGTCTTGATGTGTGAGATGATTCTGCTGCACAGCTCTTCATCACTGAATCTCCTCCTGAAGTACTCCTCCTTCTGGGCGTCAGTGAAGCCTCGTACTTCTGTGACCCTGTCAACACATGCAGGAGGGATCTGATTGGCCGCCGCAGGTCTGGAGGTTATCCAGACGAGAGCCGAGGGAAGCAGATTCCCCCGGATGAGGTTTGTCAGCAGCACGTTGACTGATGACCTCTGTGTGACCTCAGACACAAGCTCCCTGTGGTTGAAGTCCAGAGAAGGTCTGCTTTCATCCAGGCCGTCAAAGATGAACAAAGGTTTACAGACAGCGAGCGTCTCTGGCGTGAGCTTCTGTAACGCTGGATGGAAAACACGGAGCAGCGTGAGGAGACTGTGCTGCTGGTCCTTCACCAGGTTCAGCTCCCTGAACGAAAGCACAGTCAGCAGACCCACATCCTGGTTTTCTAAACCCTCTGCCCAGTCCAGAGTGAACTTCTGCACCGAGAAGGTTTTTCCAACGCCAGCGACGCCGTTGGTCAGGACGACTCTGATGCTGCTCTGCTGGTCAGTGGAGGCTTTAAAGATGTCGTGGCACCTGATGGGAGTGTCGTGGAGGATCTTCTTCTTGGAAGCCGTCTCAAGCTGCCTCACCTCATGTTGAGTATTAACCTCTTCACTCTGTCCCTCTGTGATGTAGAGCTCAGTGTAGATCCTGTTGAGGAGGGTTCTACTTCCTGTTTCATCACTTCCTTCAGTCACATGTTCACATCTCCTCCTCACACTTAGCTTATGTTCATCTAAAACCCCCTGCAGACCACGATCTGCTGAAAGACAAGAAACAATGTCAGAGACAGAGAATCTGAGAATCTGCTGATTGTTTTCATCAGATACAGAAAAACTACAGAAAATAAAACCTTTTTAACTTTTTGCTTTTCTAACGATGTTAAATGTTGATGCTGTATGAAGGAACAAAATAAAACCACATGTGCTGTTGTCAGAAGTGAAGACATCAGCAGACACATGTACAGTGCTGCTCTGACCGGCTGTCTGAGCTCCAGCTCCTGTTCTGGATCTTTGTCCACACTGGGGACATGAGGAGCCTCCTGAAGAACCAGACTGGTCCCAGTATGAGGTGATGCACTGTCTGCAGAACCAGTGTCCACAGCTGGTGGAGACTGGATCCTTCAGGACGTCCTGACACGAAGCACAGCAGGACGACTGCTCCTCCTCAGAAACATGACTCCTCTTCCTCTCCCTGTGAAGACATCTCCTGATCACTCACATGTCACAGTCACAGGTTGTCATCACTTCTGTCAAGGAGGTTTTGTTTTCACCCAGTATGTTTGTGTGTTGGTTGGTTCGTTAGTGGGATTATAAAAGACGACAGATTACCAGTAAACTTGGTGGAAGGTTGTGGTCTGTGAACCAGATTGGGGGGGGGGTCCTCTTTCACAGACATGTTTAGAGGACTGATGTTTTCCAGTGTGTGGAGTTTGGTGCAGATCCAAATCAAAACGAGTCTCTAGTGGATTTCAAATTGGTTTCATAAGGAGCGTGTTGGTTCTTGGTGGAGGTCTGAGCTCTTTGAGTGATTCTGAGAGATTAGTCACCAACTTCAATGAAGCTGTGTCCTAATGCAGGGGCCACACTAGAGGAAACTAGATCCTCTTCAGAGCAGGTCACAGTAGAAACAGTCTCTTACTCTGTGTGTGAGGGTCCAGGTTCATTACTGAAGTTTGGAGGCTCACTCATGGACCAGTCACTCTTCAGAGACAGACAGCTGAACCCTGGAGACTCTGCTCTCAGTCTGTGGTCCTGACCTCTGCAAACACAAACATGTTTTTATTCAGAACACATCATTCACTGGTTCATTCTGTGAGGATTCAGTTTGGAGCTTTACATGTTTGTAGCAGGTCTTTTACTTTGTGTGTGAGGGTCCAACTTGCTCTGAAGTGTCCTCGTCCATGTTGCACCGGGCCGGCTGCGGCTCAGTTGTGGTTCAGGCCACGCTGCTTTTCTAGATATTCAAGGTCTGGTCTATTTCCTTCTGGTTCTGTGCTCAGTTTACAGCAGAACACAGTGAAATGATCTTTCACACCAGTTTCAATCTTTATCTGTTGAAAACGTCACAAACACAAATATTTGCAACACTTCCTGTAGCCTAGCCATTTCGGAATTAAAGGAGTCCAGCGTTTCTGTCGACTGAATCAATTCATTTAATGTTTCAATGTGAAATTGATGCAGGGCTTCATAGTTTGTAGTACTGGTATTTATTTGAGTACACAGGACTTATTATATACAAGGAAATACAGTGATCACATCAGAAACCTCAGGAAGGGCAAGAGTCTCTCTCTCTCTCTCTCTCTGTCTCTCTCTCTCTCTCTCTCAAAAAGTATTTTTGCAACTTGAGCATTTCCTTATCTACACTCAAGTCAATCAACTACATTAAAGTTAATCAATAGAAGCTTGTTAAAGTTAACGTGTCCTTCAACCCCCGGCCACTAAGAGATGGAAACTCAACATCTAGTATCATGTTCACGTCATAAAGGCTGGAAATGAATTACAGAACTTTATAGACAGTGACACTGAGAGCACATCAGTGTGTGTGTGTGTGTGTTTGTGTGTGTGTGTGTGTGTGTGTGTGGGTGTGTGTGTGTGTGTGTGTGTGTGTGTGTGTGTGTGTGTGTGTACCTGGCTCTGCAGGTCGATGTTCCTCACACCTCAGCCAGTGAGTCCAGAGCTTTACTGGGATCCACAGTGAAGACTCTCCACTGGTTGGTGACCACTGCTGTAACGTATGATTGTGAAAACAAGTTGTTATTAAACACTTGATGAATCTCTGGGATCCGATCACATGACGTCTGTCACCAGGTGTGAACTGACAAACTTAGAGTCATGTGATCAGCAGACGGATGTTAACAGCAGGTGTGAGAGTGAGACAGTAAAACTTTCAGAAAGTTGTGTTCACACTCACCTGCTCACTTTCCTTCCTTCTGCTCGTCCAGGTGAAAATGGAGTCTGACCGCTCCCTGTTCTCAGGCTCCTCCTCCTCCCTGTGGAACCAGTTCACTCTTGAAACCAGTTCAAAGTCCAGTTCATACCCATGAAGATGAACTGGTTCACAGTTCATGTTTTATTGTGATGTTATGATGTAGATAACAAACTTAGGATCATGTATTTAGTTACTAATGGACGGTGTGGGATCATGAATCCAGATCTTTCACACTGAGTCCTGACTGTGAGTGTCTCCTGGGACTGAGCCGTACAATGTGATTCATCATGATGTTTAAATGAGCCTCAGAAACTCTGGAGTCATACACTTCCTGTACCCGACCCATTTCAAAATAAAAGCACTCCAGCGTTTCTGTTGACTGAATCAATTAATTTATTCATAAATGTTTTATTGTGAAATAGATGCAGGGCTTTATCGTTTGTAGTACTGGTATTTATTTGAGTACAGGACTTCTTATATACAAGGAAATACAGTGATCACATCAGAAACCTCAGGAAGGACAAGAGTCTCTCTCTCTCTCTCTCTCTCTCTCTCTCTCTCTCTCTCTCTCTCTCTCTCTCTGTCATGGCGGAGTGAGCATGGAGCTGAGAGCTGTGTGTGAGTGTGAAAGATATTGTGGGGTTAAGTTAAACTTTACTGAGCTTCATCATTTAGGTGTATGTTTATTTGTTTCGTCTTTAGTTGTTTAGGTGTTGTTTTTTTCTGTTTAGAGTAGTTGGCCGAGTGAGTGAGTGTGTGAGTGTGTGCGTGCCTGTGTGCGCCTGTGCTAACAGGCAGCATGCCTGTGGCAGCGGCAGTGGCAGCAGACTTTGAGAGTCTGACTCGCCGGCATGCAATCAAACTGATCCCCGCGGTGGAATGCAGTGTGGCAGAGGCTGCGCTGGCTGTGGGGGGGGTGGTCGGCTGTGACTCGGTCAGGTCGGCCTCCCGGATGAACGGAGCTATCGTCATGTTTTTAGATAGCACAACAAAGGTGAACGAGGTGGTGGAGAAGGGAGTGGTGATCCACGGGACTTTTAACCATGTTCTCCCACTTGTAAACCCAGCCACGAGGGTGATAATATATCCAATGCACCCCCCTTCATTAAAAACGATACTCTGGCCAAAGAATTGTCCCGGTACGGCCAGATTGTGTCTGGTATAAAAATGGTGTCTCTTGGGAGCAAATCCCCCAAACTGAGGCACGTAGTGAGTCACCGGAGACAAGTGTACATGGTCCTCAGGGACAACACCAAAGAGCTGAACATGTCTTGCTCGTTTAGAATTGAGGGGTTTAATTATATGATCTTTGTGACATCCGAAACAATGAAATGTTTTGAGTGCGGGGAGGAGGGGCACCTGGCCCGCTCCTGCCCGGGGAAGGGTGGAGCGCGTCGGGCTCCGGCCGCGGCAGCTCCGGCAGCGACAGCTGCCCCCGCTGCCACTGGATGTGGAGCCTCCGAGAACAGCCCAGCCCGAGGCTGCTGTTGGCGGTGCTCTGCCTACAGAGCCTCCCGCTCCTCTGGTGGAGGGGGGGGTTCCGGAGACTGAGGTGGCCTCCGAAGCCCCGGAGAGTCCGCTCCCGGAGGTGGGAGTCGAGGGGGGAACCCCCCCTACAAACAGTCACTCTGAGCAGGCAAGGAAAAAAAACGACAGCCAGCCAGAGCCAATCGAAATAGATGAATCTGAGATGGATGATGACATGAGTGAGGAAGAAATGTTTAAAATGGCACTAAAGAGGAAAAATTCGGGGACTAGGCACAACAATGCGAAAGCAAGCAAGGCAAGCCGCGGGATGAGGTCCAGCCAGGGGAGTGTGATCCGCTCTCAGGTAGACACCCAAGGCCTCTACCCCCCCTCTGATATAAGAACCTTCTTACAAACCACTAAAGGCCAGAGGCTGCCCGCTCTTAAAGATCATTTCCCTGACCTAAAACTGTTTATAAAGTCCTCAAAACCGCTCGCCAGAAAAACAGGCATCAATGGTGTTTTAACAGATCAACAAATCTTTAGACTCCGGAAACTCATGTTGAGAGTAAGCAGCGAAATGATCACTGATGATGAGGAGTTTTAAAAAGTCCTTTTTACTCTTCTTTTGTACTGACCTGTTTCCTGACTGTTTTTTTTCCTGTTATCCATGTGTTATTTTATTTTTTAAACTCATGGATTTTAGTGTTTTAAAAGTCTGGAATCTTGTGGAAAAAAAAAGAACGAAGACAACAAGGGGACACCCTGTTCCCCCCCGCTGGACACAAGGCACCCTCTCCAGACTGCTGCAGGCTGCCGGGGTCTCTACGCTGGATTTTTCTCTCCGCCACTTTCCTGGTACTGGACTTAAAGGACTGTTATGGACTTCTGACACTGCCGGCTCGCCCTGTCTCCCTGGACGGAGCTGCCGGGAAAACTCTATACGGACTTTTGGAAAAAACTCTCAGTCTTATAAAGCAGAAGGTTACCTGGACTCTGTGGTGTTTTTTAAAGATGTTTAATGTTCTGGAAAAATTGAGAATTGGTTTATGCTGATTATATTGTGTGATTCTTTTATTTATTTATTTATGGCCAAATGTGTTTTTTAAAATAACTTAGGTGTTGTTAAAAAAATAGTACAATTTTGAAAATAAAGATTTCAAAAATCAAAAAATCTCTCTCTCTCTCTCTCTCTCTCTCTCTGTCTCTCCCTCTCTGTCTCTCTCTCTCTCTCTCTCTCTCTCTCTCTCTCTCTCTCTCTCTCTCTCTCTCTCTCTCTCTCTCTCTCTCTCTCTCGCTCTCTATGTTTCTCTCAAAAAGTATTTTTGCAACTTAAGCATTTCCTTATCTCAACTCAAATCAATCAACTACATTAAAGTTAATGAATACAAGCTTGTAAAAGTTCATGTGTCCTTCAACCCCCGGCCACTTACAGAAGGAAACTCAACATCTAGTATCATGTTCACGTCATAAAGGCTGGAAATGAATTACAGAACTTTATAGACAGTAACACTGAGAGCACATCAGTCAGCAGCTTGAAGCAGTGTGTGTGTGTGTGTGTGTGTGTGTGTGTGTGTGTGTGTGTGTGTGTGTGTGTGTGTGTGTGTGTGTGTGTGTGTACGTGTGTGTGTGTGTGTGTGTGTGTGTTTGTGTGTGTGTGTGAATGTGTGTGTGTGTGTGAATGTGTGTGTGTTTACCTGGCTCTGCAGGTCGATGCTCCTCACACCTCAGCCAGTGAGTCCAGAGCTTTACTGGGATCCACAGTGAAGACTCTCCACTGGTTGGTGACCACTGCTGTAACGTATGATTGTGAAAACACGTTGTGTTATAAAACACTTGATGAACAGATGAAGATAAAAAGTGAAACTGTGAGTTAACTCTGTTAATTAGTCCTTTGAAGGCTCTTTGTTCCAGACCTGCTGTTCACATCTGTCTCTGGGATCTGATCACATGACGTCTGTCACCAGGTGTGAACTGACAAACTTAGAGTCATGTGATCAGCAGACGGATGTTAACAGCAGGTGTGAGAGTGAGACAGGAAAACTTTCAGAAAGTTGTGTTCACACTCACCTGCTCACTTTCCTTCCTTCTGCTCGTCCAGGTGAAAATGGAGTCTTAACGCTCCCTGTTCTCAGGCTCCTCCTCCTCCCTGTGGAACCAGTTCACTCTTGAAAACAGTTCAAAGTCCAGTTCATATTCATGAAGATAAACTGGTTCACAGTTCATGTTTTATTGTGATGTTATGATGTAGATAACAAACTTAGGATCATTTATTTAGTTAATAATGGACGGTGTGGGATCCTGAATCCAGATCTTCACTGCGAAGAGGCATTTTATTTTTCATTTATCTTTAAATGTTATTATTGCGAAATAGATGCAGGGTTTTATAGTTTGTAGTACTGGTATTTATCTGAGTACACAGGACGTCTTATATACAAGGAAATACAGTGATCACCTCAGAAACCTCAGGAAGGACAAGAGTTTCTCTCTCTCTCTCTCTCTCTCTCTCTCTCTCTCTCTCTCTCTCTCTCTCTCTCTCTCTCTCTCTCTCTCTCTCTCTCTCTCTCTCTCTCTCTCTCTCTCTCTCCCTCTCTCTCTCCCTCTCTCCCTCCTGACAGTTGACCTCAGGAAGCCTCCATTAATTTGGGATATTACTGTCAATCACTTGATTTATTCAGCCATTTCTACATTATTAGAGCACATTGTTAAATTAATCATATGAATATATGTTTTATGGTACCAGTCAATAAGGGTGTGAAGGTGTACTATTGTACAAGTACAATAATTAAGTTCCTTTTCATGTAATATCGGTTTATGTCATTTTTAAATCCACCAATAAACCTGCATAGACACAAACAAACGTTGAATAAAAAAGTATTTTTGCAAAATGAGCATTTCCTAATCTACACTCAAACCAATCAACTACATTAAAGTTAATCAATACAAGCTTGTAAAAGTTCATGTGACCTTCAACCCCCGGCCACTTAGAGAAGGAAACTCAACATCTAGTATCATGTTCATGTCATAAAGGCTGGAAATGAATTACAGAACTTTATAGACAGTAACACTGAGAGCACATCAGTGTGTGTGTGTGTGTGTGTGTGTGTGTGTGTGTGTGTGAGTGTGTGTGTGTGTGCGTGTGTGTGTGTGTGTGTGTGTGTGTGTGTGTGTGTGTGTGTGTGTGTGTGTGTGTGTGTGTGTGTGTGTGTGTTTTTGTACCTGGCTCTGCAGGTCGATGCTCCTCACACCTCAGCCAGTGAGTTCAGAGCTTTACTGGGATCCACAGTGAAGACTCTCCACTGGTTGGTGACCACTGCTGTAACGTATGATTGTGAAAACACGTTGTGTTATTAAATACTTGATGAACAGATGAAGATAAAAAGTGAAACTGTGAGTTAACTCTGTTAATTAGTCCTTTGAAGGCTCTTTGATCCAGACCTGCTGTTCACATCTGTCTCTGGGATCCGATCACATGACGTCTGTCAACAGGTGTGAACTGACAAACTTAGAGTCATGTGATCAGCAGACGGATGTTAACAACAGGTGTGAGAGTGAGACAGGAAAACTTTCAGAAAGTTGTGTTCACACTCACCTGCTCACTTTCCTTCCTTCTGCTCGTCCAGGTGAAAATGGAGTCTTAACGCTCCCTGTTCTCAGGCTCCTCCTCCTCCCTGTGGAACCAGTTCACTCTTGAAAACAGTTCAAAGTCCAGTTCATACCCATGAAGATGAACTGGTTCACAGTTCATGTTTTATTGTGGTGTTATGATGTAGATAACAAACTTAGGATCATGTATTTAGTTACTAATGGACGGTGTTGGATCATGAATCCAGATCTTCACTTTCACACTGAGTCCTGACTGGGAGCGTCTCCTGGGACTGAGCCGTACAATGTGATTCATCATGATGTTTAAATGAGCCTCAGAAACTCTGGAGTCAAACACGTCTTCATCAATACGATGAAGACGAGTTTCCTTGCGATCGGTCTGATCCTTCATGTCACGTCAGGTCACATTTATACAGTCCAGTCACAGAGTTGGTTTATAGATCTACAGAAATACAGCTGCATTGTGATGCATCATTTGACCGTTGTGTATTTCAAAAACTTGACCAAAGCCTTGATCATCTTTTCATTGGATTTATTTTACAGGTAAGTTGTCATTTAGTGTTTTATTCACATACAGTATGAAACAAGTTGATCTCAAAGCTTATTGGAGAATCCTGACGTTAAAAAAACAGTTTTTATTTGCTTCAAAGAAAACAAACGTTTGTTTAAGTCTAAACACAAAATACTAAACTCTAACAAATGAAGGAAGAAAACCATAGAAAATAGAGTTCTTTAATATACATCGTCGTGAATAATAATTATTAGTTACATGGCAGAACTGATAAGATGCACAAACCAGGTATTTACAAGAAAGGTCCATTTCATGTGTGCGTCTCCACTCAGGCCTTTAATACACCCACTGTAATAAGTATGAGGTCTAGATCTCATCAGTGTAGATCAGCAATACATAAATACATGTAGAACAACTACAAGTTTGCATGAGGCAGAGTGAGAGAGAGAGAGAGAGAGAGAGAGAGAGAGACTGAGAGACAGAGAGAGTGTCATTCATATTTAAACACTCCCAACATGCACTCAGAGAGAGAGAGAGAGAGAGAGTGTGTGTGTGAGTGTATGTGTGTGTGTCTGTGTGTGTGTGTGTGTGTGTGTGCGTGTGTGTGTGTGTGTGTGTGTGTGTGTGTGTGTGTGTGTGTGTGTGTGTGTGTGTGTGTGTGTGTGCTGCTGAGATGGTCCTTGTCCTCACAGCAGGGGGTAAGATGCAGAGCAGAGTCTCCGTGGACCAACGGGACCAAGAGGCCGGCACCGTGCACATCAGGAACATCTGCACAAAGTATGGGCAGGAAGTCCCAAGGTCAAAATGGAAGACACCCCCCCCCCCATGTGGCTGAGAACCACCGAGCTCAGATCCCGTGGGATTTCCAGAACCAGTCGGATAAACTGGAAAATAACAATATGTTCCTCTCCTCCTGAGTGCGGTTGTGTTTCTCTCTCTCCTCTTGTTGCGTCGCTGCAGTTGTGCGACTTCGATCCCTGATGAACTCTCCTCTGTTTCCCTGGAGAAGCCCGACCCCCCTGAGCGCAGTTACTGATACAACAAACCCGTTGTTATTCGTGCGTTGAGTGACGGCTGACGTTCGAGCAGCGACTCGTGAGCCGGTCGAGCAATAAGAGACGTGTCACTTTGTATTTTCATATTAATTCTAAGGCTGGATGTGCGTGAGACAAATTTCCTCAGGGAGCCTGAAATCTATCCGGGATAGTTATTGAAATTTGGAATTACACATTCCCAGGTGTGTGTGTAATATTACAGGTGAAATAATACGGAGTGAAGGTGTAATGTGTTCCGCTCTCTCTCTTTGTGTTATGCCTACACCTCCTTCCTGTGCTCAGATTGTGTGTGTGTGTGTTTGCCTGTGTGTGTCTGTGGCTCTGGTGTTTGACAAGGTTCACAGCAGAAATAGAAATAATCAGACGGGGAATCTGAGGTGTTTTATTGTATCGCTGCAGTGAAGAGACGTATTCAATGGATTTTAAATATAATTCGGTGTCTACGTACGTGGATGCAGGACGAGTTCAGACGTCAGCGGGAGACGTGGCCTGCAGAGGGCGCTGCTCTGGAGCTCCGACCCACAGCTCGGAGACGATAGATCTCAGCATCATCACACGTCCTCAGATCTGCAGCTTCAACAAGGATCGACTCTTTGATCCTGAACCCAGACTGATGCTGCTGCTGGTTCTGTTCAAACATGAATGTGTGAGCTGCTGTGTACAAACTAATAAATCATGCACTTACACTATCTATATATATCTATTTACATATCTGAGTCTGTAAATGTGTCTGTATTTTGAATGTGTCCATTTGGAACAGACCCAGATTTTTGAGCCACAGTTTGATTCTTACATCTTTTTTTAATATTTTTGCTTATGTGTGTTATAGTATTAGTTGGGAAATGACAATAGGATAATCAATGATCTGTCGTCCTATATGTGGACGTTTTATTGTGGACGTTTTATTCACAGTTTACATAAACACATAAACATGTATCCGAACATGTAGTTATATACAAGTGTCATTTTATCTCCTCCACTAAGGAGTTGATGTTTTCGTCACTTTCCATTTGTGTGTTGGTCATAATTACACAAAAACTATCTAATGGATTGTAACAAAACTTGGTGGAAGAATGTGACAAGAGCTCAGAATAAATCTCTATAATTTTGTCATGAATCAGAACAAAGGGGCTGATACAGGATGTTTTTTCACTTCCTTTACTCGTGAACCTTGTAATTTGGTTGCTTGATTGAATTGAAGGGACATTGCCAGAAAGCTTTAATGACTATTTGTTTTATTTAGCCAACAAATGGAAGCAGTCACCATTTGTTTTCTTTGCGAAGTAAATTTACTTTATTTAATTTGTTTTATTTAATCGACATTTTTACCAGAAGTTTGCTGGATTCAAATGATCCTAAAACAAGTTTGAGCAGAGAAAGAAGGTGTGAAAGTTTCCTGGTTAATTATCAGGTGAGTTTAAGGTTGAGCGCTACAACGTGACCCGTTGCCACTCTGTTAAAACTCTGGCTCTCTGTTACTCCAGCTGACAAAAGGCTTTTCCAGTTTGCTTCTCGTATTTGTCGCTGCCTCCGACTCGTATCGACAGACGAGTGCTAATTACTCACCTGGTGCAGAGGTTCGGCTGATTAGGTTCCTCGTTTGCATTCAGTCTTTTGTGTTTGAGAGAGAAACTCGAACTCGCTCCAAGAATCCAATCGACCGAGGAAGTTTCTCTGTTTCTTTCAGGTGCTGATTCTGTGAATTGTTCTGAAGAAAGAGTCAAAAAAACACGTCTTTTATTGTTCGTAGATAAAAATGCATCAAGGTTCCAACTGTGTTGAATCTGATCAAGAAGAAAAAATATAATAAACAACTTCTTGACACATTTGTTTTTACAGCTTCTTGCAACCAAAGAGTTCAAATAAAGATGACAGCTCGAGAAAATAAAACCAAAACCTCCAAGCTGGTGATTGGCTGCATTATAGATCATAAACCTCACATCCTCCATGTTAGCAAATTGGACATGGACCAAACTAAACAAGTTTCTGATAAGTTTGGTTTTAATTCATCATTTAATATTATAAAAATAGAGCTGAGACAAAATACTTTGGGTTTACTTTGGTAAAGTGGGAATAATCTGTATTTAGTCTTTGCTTAACGACTGAAATAATCATGAAATCTGACCAAAAAATGTATTTAAACCCAACTTTAGTTGATTATTAATGTCTTGGTGTATTATAATCTTTTAGTGACAGGTCATAATCATCCATTCAACCTCTGGATGGGGTTGGAAGCTAACAGAGCAGCTTCCTGAGGTTCCCCTCTGCTTTGCTGCCGTCTGGACCCAAACCTGAAATATCTGCCTCATACATAACGTGTTATCAGCGAGTGAAGCCACACACCATCGCTCCGGAGCCTCTGAATATTTATTTAGGAATGCAGGTTCGCTATCAAGGTCAAGCAGCCTCGCCTCTACCTTCACAGCAGAGTCATTTACCCCCCCGAGGCGGCGGCGGCGGCGGAGGGAGTGATATCGAGAAGAAGACGACAGGAAGAGAAAGAGAGCGAGGGATGCAAAGACACAGAGACTTTACGTTCGGGTTTTTATCGGCTTGAATTTCCCTCACATTGTCCCGAGCAGGATGGAGACGCCCAGGACACGGTCGCTCCACAGCGAGACTTTGTTATTTCTTTTTTATTCTGCATCAGAAAATCTGTAAACTCACCTCTTTTTTTAAACTTCTGCTTAAAATTCACACACACACACAGCACTTCACTTCTTCATAACTCTCTGCCGGAAGATGCCGACGGGCTGATAGCGCCCGATCGGAACGCGTCGGGCTCCGGAGCGACTCAGGTGAGGCGTGCAGATCTGTTGGAGGTTTTATCTCGGCTCCGGTGTAATGACTCTACGCTGTAGTGTTGCCGTTATCTGCAAAGCAACACAGAGGGAAGTGATGAATGCCGGTGATATGTGTTGACACCTTTCACGCTGTGATTAAAAGCCCTTCTGATGCCATCGCTGTGCACGTTAGCTAATCTCCCTCGCCGCGGGCCGGGGGGGTGGAGTGGGGGGGGGGGCGGAGCAGGAAGCATGGCGTTAATGAGTGAGCTGTCTCTCTTCACTGTGCCTCCTCCTCTACTCTCCCTTCTCTTTCTTTAACGCTGCTCCTTCTTCCATCTTCTATCTTCTGCACTTCCTCAGGATTTGCTTGTTCTTTCTCCGGCAGCTATTTGTGACTCCTCCCAGAAGAAGAAACGTCGACGCCCCCTCAGTCCCTGACCTGCTGGGCCTCCTCTTTGTCTTGAAACGAGCTGAAGAGATCTTTTCTGAAGTAGACCAAACTTCCTCCTCCTGCTCTTCTCTTCTCTTCTCCTCCACCTCCTCCTCCCGGGTCGGGGCCGACAGCTCAAAAGGAATTCACACATCCACGGAAAAATGGAGACGAATGTGGAGAGAATAGAAATCGAAGAGGAAACCTGGAGCTTCTCTGGTTATCGACGTGTCAGATGGATGGAGCCTTCCTGCCAAGGCCTCGGCCTCCTCTCCTGTCGCTCTCCATCTTTTCTGTCTTTTCTCCTTGTCGTAGAAACAACTTCAAGAAGGAAAAAAAAATGAAAAGAATGATTTCACAACTTCGTAAATTCCACACAAAGTTCTATTTCTAATCCCTGCACACGCCTGCAGCCGTTCAAAGCCAATATGTCGGCTTCATGTAATCCGTCCCTGGTGGGAAATGAATTCCTCTCTCTGCACAGGGCATGTAATGTTCTGACGTTCTGCTCATTCCACGACATGTCGTGAGACCTGGATTAACCGTCACCACAACTAATTCTCTACATTTCTCCTACATGCCAATTTAAAGGGAGGACAAAAGACACATTTCATGCACACGTCTGCAAACACACAGCTGCTGCACACAATTCATGAATGTACAGTGTGTGTATATATACACACTCCCATATGTGTACTTCTAACTTTGTCCCACTGTCTTTGACTTTGAATGTGCAGAATGTTTCATCTTCCCACTTCTCACCCGGAACTGAGAGTCTCACAAAACCTGTCAGGATCAGCTGCAGCTGAAGAGTGAAGCTGAACTGAGATCAGTTCAAAAGACTTGGAAGTTATAAAAAAAATGAGTTTATCTCCAATACTCAACAGGAAACTTTTAAAACATGAAGAATTCTAAACACATTCTGGTGGATTTGTTGTTTTTACTCTACACGGAGCCCAGCAGATTTATCCCCATGGCTGCAGGGGGCGCTGTTGCTCAGTAAAAGTTACATAGTGATGCTTTAAATTGTCGCAGTTGTATGAAAGTTAGGACGAGACCAAATGTTGTCACTGTCCTAAAATGTCCTCATATGGTATAAAACTGAACATGTTCCTGACAAAGATGGACTTACAAGTAGGCTACACACACACAAACACACACACTCACATAAACCATCACAATCCAGGACCAAAACTGGATCCGGGAACACACACTAACAAATTCTTCTCCTGCTGTCCTCCTCCTGTAACCCTAACCCTATACAAACAAAAAATCACACACACAAACACACAATCACACACACACACACACATACACACACAATCCAGGTAAAAAACTGGATTCAGGAACACACGCTAACAAATTCTTCTCCTGCTGTCCTCTTCTCTCTCGTACGTGCACACGCACACACAATCACATAATCACACACTCCCACAAACACACAATCACACACACAAAAACACACATCCACACCATGACAAAGTTTCATTATTCTGTCCTGCACATCACGTCTGCATTGAGTCAAGCCAACAGTCCCATGACTAACAGACAGCACAGTCCCTGCATGCAAATGTCCACACTGAAGACCGGGGGCGGGGGGGGAAGGAAGGAAGAAAGGAGACAATGGCGAAGGTGCAGGAAAGAAAGGAGGAGTAGGAAGGGTGGAGGAGAGGAGGTGAAGCTGTGAGAGGCAACACAAATCATCTGCATCAGTTATAATGTGTACGAATAAAATTGAATCACAAAATGACAAGAATTATCAGGACTTTGAAAAATGAAAAACTCTATTCTGAATTAAATAATTACTTTAGGCTCGAAACCTCAAAATCTTCCAAATACTCAGTCAAAAAAAACTAAATCAGAAAACAGTTTTTTAATATATTGAAAATATGAAATGTTGTCTGCACCCTAATGACAATCCTCATATTAGCATTTAAACATTTTTCCATGTGATGAGCTCAAATGCTGATTTAATTTTCAAACAGCAATTTTCTAAAGTAAATAGACGAGAAGTTTTTGAATTAGTTTAACATTGTTTTGATAAAACCAGAGTGATGGAATAAATAACTTTTCCCACGGTTGTAGCGTCTGGTTTTAATAAAAAATTCTTCTCAGGTGTGTTTCAATTAATTTTCCAAAGATTGCCACGACTCCTGCTCTTTATCTAAATGAAGGGAGGGATGAGTGGAGAAAGAGAAGAAGAGGAGGTAATCAGATGATGGAGGGAGTGACAGATGTGGAGAAGCAGACATGAGAGAAAGAAAGAGGTGCTGGAGGCCCACACCTGATTACACAGGCTGCTTAGCTTCAGACGTTAGCGGTGGTTTGTTAGCGCTCTGAACCCTGAGTGAGCTGCTGAGGAACTTCCTGTTTCTCCTCTTGTCATTTTCAACTCAAATTCAATCTGCAATATTTCTCTGCTCGTCTTCTTCCTTCCATCCACCCTGGACACCACCAGGCTGAAGGTGGAACCACCTCTACAGGGGAAGCTATGTTGTGTGCACCCCTGTTTGTTACTTAACACATTTCTCCTGAACACTGTCCACACTATCGGGTCCGGACTGAGTTTGTCTTTCAGATATGCAGAACGCTGCAGGAGATCCTCTGAACAGACGCCTTCACAACAGCGTGAACATATTTCTAAGTGTTCAGATGATGGAGGGCAGCAGCGTGCATGAGGCAGGACAGGACGTGTCAGTAGATCACGCTTTCCCTTTTAACGTCAAAAGCTGTCACAGGGTCTGGTTTTGTGTCCAAACATCTTCAACTCTCACTTTAATTCTCTGACATTTGGATCCGGGGCCTGGCAGGAGAAACAACCTGAGAACATCTGGAGCAGCTGATGTGGACATTTGCATTCTCCCATGCAGCTCCTCCGGATGATTTCAGGAGATTATTGAGTTTAATAAAAGCCAGAAGGCAGTTTAGAGTATACAAGTTTCAAATTGAGTTAAATTTGCAAGAAATAAAGTCAGTGTTTTGTGATTTTTGTCTAAAATCCGCAGCTCTGACACCTCCCGGCTCCGAGAGACAGTTTGGTAAACACAGACGCTTCGGTGGTTTCACGTTGAATAAAACATGACTCTGCTCTGACAGTGATGTGACGTGTCCAGAGGCCAAACAGTCGTGTGAACAATCAGAGGAAGTCGTAGTTAACCTTGGCTCTGCCTCTTGTTTGCTCGTTGTTTTGTTTAGCGATCAGAGAACAAGCGGCCGCCGCGTGAAGCTTCAGCGGAGACATCTCACCTTGAGGCTCCGTCAGAACAAGGCCGGAGCTCGAGCAGCGACCTCAAGGTCTCAGTCAACGTTCCTGACTTCTTGACTTTATCTCCTCTTTGAAGCGTCACCACACAGAGAGAGAGAGAGAAATTCAGAAACTTCCCGTCAGCTAAAACTCGACTGGACCGGACTTTTCCAGAGTCCCACCATTCATCTCTATATTTTTTTTGCTGCACTTCCTTTTTGCCGCGTTTGAAGGCCTCTCTCTCTCTCTGTGGGTTTAAAGGTCTCCAGTCATTACAGCGGTGGCAGCGGGGCGAGCGAGGGGAGCGGAGCCAGCCAGCTGTCAGGAGTTATCGCCGTGCTTGAGTGTGCCGACAGACCGGCCAACTGGGACTTCATCTGCTCCGCTACACAGGGGCATGATGGCAGCAGGCTATTTCAAGGTGGAGGTTAGCAAAAGGCCACCGACTGAAAAGAGGACAGGCTGCTGCTGGGAGCATCGATCTGAGCGAGCTGCTCGACCGGAGCTGATCCCGAAACTCACAGGTCTCACTTATTTACTGAGCTTTACTGCTTCGTTTGGTGATAATGTGAACTGATGTTTCCTTTGACATCTCATGTAAACGCTTATTTGATTGGATCAGCTAAGTCATAATATTGTCCCCAAATAGCGTAGATTTTTGACATTTTCTTGAATCCTCGCCTGACTCACATCTCATCCTTCCACCAAGTTTCGTGGAAGTCTTTAAAGGCCAATTTATGCCTCTCCGTTTTTTCTTTTACGGACAGATAAGACCGCCCTATCCGCCGTGAAACGCCCTCTCCGAATGCTTCGGACAGCTTTTCGTACACGTCTGATTTTTCTAACTATCCGTCTTCATGTTGGAGACCCGACGGACCATGTAGCCTCAAGCAGATTCAAGCTGTGGAATCAGCAACACAGTTCGGAAACAAGACCGGGGAACCGCTGCGCTAAGAAACGATTACATCAGCATCTTGACCCGCTGGGTGTCACTTTATTTAGATCTGTTAGTTGCCATGGTTCAGTGTGTGGGACGCAAGCTGACATGTAAACAGAGACACGTGGACTTCTTCTTCCCAAATGGAGTAGGCTTCTCTGAGCTCGTCTTCCGTTGCGCCACCTATGGGTTTGGCGATGAATTTTTTTCAGACGGACTGTGTCGGAGAAGTAAAAATCAAAAAGACTCTTTGCCCCCCGCTGAGACCTCTCCGAGAAACGGACACGTAGTAGTATATAAGAGCCTTAAGGTGTTTTTTGCGTAATTTTGCTCACAAACAAATACGCAAACCAATCAACAAACTATCGGATAAGGGAGGGAAACAAAACGGAGGTTATGACACGATTACTACGACAAACTTTGCTTCACCTTTTGCAAAAAATGTCCGTGCTTCTTTAGCAGGAAGCTGCAGATCCCACCATCAACCGCCCTGTACTATCTTTATTAAAAGCAAATTTACTCGAGAGCTCTATACGAGGTTAAATAAATGTAAAGTCTGTTTCTATCTGCGGCTCAGACGTTTAGTTGGAGAAGGATTTAAAGACACGTTGGTGACTTCTGAAGTCACAGAATCTCTGGCTCCATCTGTGAAAGTAATGGATGAGCTTCTGCTATCGATCAAACGTATCACCCCCCCCCCCACGGACATCTTCATTCTGTTCCGTTGGGATTGTACAAATCTTGCTTTTCTTTAAAACGTGAAACATTTGCGAGGTTAACTTTCGAGTCAACCGAGGTGATGCGGAGCTGCAAACGTACAAAACAGCAAAACAATCAATTGGGAGAACTCCTATCTGCTCCTCATCTTGTTTTCGCTTCCACACGAACTTCTCTATCTGTCTTTTCTGTTTTTCCTCAGCAGCCGTCGCACCGTCTCTCTCCGTCTCGTCTGTTTTGTTTTCTCTCTCCACCTCTTTAACCTCTCTCATTTTCATTCTCTTCTCAGTTTTGTTTATCTGCTCACATTCGTCTTCTCCACCCGACTCTCTTGATGTGCCGCTCGCTCCCTCTCTCCTTCCACTTCTATCACCGTCATCTGTAATTCTCGACTTGTCATTTCTCTCTGTTATTGTGTGATCACTTTTTTGTCACATCAGTGTCAAACATGACTTTTTTTTCCTGCTTTATCTGGTAATGTGGCTGAGGGAAGCGTCCTGCCGCTGAATTGATTCTCTGTGTTGCTGGTGGTTGATCAGCCTCGGCATCATTAGCTGACGACAGTTGGAACTCCTGAGAGATGCCGTGTTGTGACAGGTGTGAGATTTACAAGCTGCGCCATCGGAGACAAATAAACTTATTGGAAGTGGATTTTTCTGAGTTCACTAAGTGCAGAATGAAATATAGTTTACATCTTTACGTAACAATAACTCAAGTGAACTGGATGTTTTTACTGTTTTTAAACCTTTGCAATACAGAAAATAGAGTTGAGAGGTTAAAGGTCAATCTTCAAGGTCGCTGTGACTTCACAAAAATCTTTGATACCTTCTGAACGATTCATCCTCAGTACATTTTAAGACAATCTTTGAAATTTGTGTTAGATTTGTGTGGTCAAAGGTCCCAGTCTGACGTTGTGTCATTTATATAGATTGATATTCTACTTTGTGAAATCCAGGAAACATAAAAAGCTTGAAGTCTGCCTCCTGCTCGGCCTGACACTCCTGAAGCACCTCGTCAGGAGTCTGGACCACACTTCACGGGAATCAAACCGAGGAGGTGTGGCAGCAGATGATCATCTGTCTCTCACCTCTTATTGCTCTGCGTGCTCCTCTCCTCTCCCAACTCTGCAGCGGTGGAATAATCTTATTTTCTCAGTCGGAATCTCATTTTCCGATGCATGCTGAAAACTCATCATCTCCACCTCCACCCGTGCTCCGACTCAACCTCCGACACCTTCATGCCAGGGTCTGTCTATAACATATCTCTACTTCTGCAGAATGCTATGTTCTGATTGGTGGTTATTGCCGTTGTGTTGTTATCCAGCCGAGCAGAGGACTAAGGTCATATTCAACTCCATTAAATCCTGAAGTGACCTTTTGACCCGAGCCTCGTCTAATCTGCTTTTCTTGTTTACCTCCGTTCCAGCGTGTGACCCTTACATTGACGAGTCCATGTGAAATATATCTGATAGAAAACATGAATGGGTTTGATATTATAATCCTGTAATACACAGACGTGTGGGTCTGAGACAGGATGTGAACTCTGCTCTCAGTGACGCACGAGGCCGACTTGACAATCCACAACCCTGACATCTACGCCCCAATTTTGTGCTGCAGCAAAAGTCCTCACTACTGGCTGCATCGCCTCGGCCTGTTGGGAATGGATGTAGATTGTTGACGGCACCTTAATATGACCATAAATCCCGGGGAGACTGGGGCCTGTGTGCGGTGCATCCTTAACCGGGTGATAAAAAGATCTGTGACTGTAATGTGACCTCATCTTGTTAAAAGTCGTGTTTGTTTGAGATCGGTCCGTCTTGGCCGGGAGGAAGCGGGTGACAGGCGATGTCTGCCGGAGTTACCTTTACTGTCACTGCTGCCTCAGAGAAAAATACATTTAATTGATCCTCAAGAAAAACTCAAACTATTCTGCTGAAGCAAAGGAGAACGAAGAGGTCGTTAAAGTGCAAGAAATCCTCAAGGCTTTGATGAAGAGTCAGAACGGGTTTCTGTGTTTAAAGTGTCCGACAGCAACTGATCTGAATGTTGCTAAAACCTTTTATGGATCTGAATTAATTCAACCACTGGGATGTACCTGTGTTTATTGTTTGTAATGTGGTTTATGGTTTTGTACATATAGTCGATCAAGCTGTCAAGTCCTCTACTTATATTAGAGTTTTGTCATCAAGGTAAATAGAGCGTAGTAAAGTTCCTGGATCTAGTTTTTTGTGTAATCCTGCAAACAAACAAACAAACAAACAAACCAACAACCAATGGATGAAGGCGTGAACGTAACTTGTCATGTGCATAAATGTCGGGCGCCCAAATAAACTGCCTTGGACGGTTCGCAAACGTTTGCATAAATCGTAGTTACTGTTTATTTTTTATATTTAACTTGTTCTCTGGGATCAGAAGTGAAACCACCACACACACCTGAAGCTCTACTGGTGAATCTGCACTGAGTCTGTTTTTAAATTGCTCCAGTGCCGTGAGTAGCTTCATCTCTCCTGATGTCCCTGCTGCGATGGGGCTCCCAAGATCCTGTGAGGAGCTGGAGCTGAAGGTCAGGAGGAGCTGGAGCTGAAGGTCAGGAGGCACTGGAGCTGAAGGTCAGGAGGAGCTGGAGCTGATGGTCAGGAGGCACTGGAGCTGAAGGTCAGGAGGAGCTGGAGCTAAAGGTCAGGAGGCACTGGAGCTGAAGGTCAGGAGGACCTGGAGCTGCAGGTCAGGAGGAGCTGGAGCTGAAGGTCAGGAGGCACTGGAGCTGAGGGTCAGGAGGAGCTGGAGCTGAGGGTCAGGAGGCACTGGAGCTGAAGGTCAGGAGGACCTGGAGCTGAAGGTCAGGAGGCACTGGAGCTGAAGGTCAGGAGGAGCTGGAGCTGAAGGTCAGGAGGAGCTGGAGCTGAAGGTCAGGAGGAGCTGGAGCTGAAGGTCAGGAGGCACTGGAGCTGAAGGTCAGGAGGAGCTGGAGCTGAAGGTCAGGAGGAGCTGGAGCTGAAGGTCAGGAGGAGCTGGAGTTGAAGGTCAGGAGGCACTGGAGCTGAAGGTCAGGAGGCACTGGAGCTGAAGGTCAGGAGGCACTGGAGCTAAAGGTCAGGAGCAGCTGGAGCTGAAGGTCAGGAGGCACTGGAGCTGAAGGTCAGGAGGCACTGGAGCTAAAGGTCAGGAGGCACTGGAGCTGAAGGTCAGGAGGAGCTGGAGCTGAAGGTCAGGAGGCACTGGAGCTGAAGGTTAGGAGGCACTGGAGCTGAAGGTCAGGAGGCACTGGAGCCGAAGGTCAGGATGCACTGGCGCTGAAGGTCAGGAGGCACTGGAGCTGAAGGTCAGGAGGCACTGGAGCTGAAGGTCAGGAGGAGCTGTAGCTGAAGGTCAGGAGGAGCTGGAGCTGAAGGTCAGGAGGAGCTGGAGCTGGAGGAGAGAGCGGAGGGATTTGAATCTTCTTCTCTCTTGTTTCATCTCCTTCTCACTTCCCAGTGTTTCCAGGTCTCTCTCGCTCTCCTTCCCTGGATTACGTCTGTGGGATTATGGGAGTTTGGATTTACATGATTTATAATCTACCTTTTGCACATTATACAAACACTCTGGTATCATTTGCTAACGTGATCAGTTGGAGTTGAAGTCTTTCAACCCAAATAAATGTGTTTTCTGTTCTGACTGTTTCTGTTACGACATCTTTGTTCGTCAGTTCCTTTTCAAATCTGTGACATGTGACTGTGCATGATTCACTGTGAGCTGCCGCTGCTATTTGAGTTTGATAATAAAGTGCAGTGTCTCTGATTTATATCTGGACGAAGAACTCTGCTGCAGATCATTCCCAATTTCTTGCTCTTTTTCATTCCTGTCTGTGGGTTTACAGATAAATGCAGTCGGTGCAGCGCCTCCTTATTTTGACCTTTTCTCTTCAGGGAGCACGGACCATGGACGGTTTATAAAAAGGACGATGTGTCTCTTCCTCCTCTTATACAAAGATTGAAAAAGTAAAAGTATCCCAGATATTGTAAATCTTGTGCTTTTGAAGTCATTTGTAATAAGTCAAAAAAGTTCAAGGCAATTATAAATAATGCAAATCACTTTAGAACTGTGTTCTATAATTATGAATTACTTATGAATATATGTATTGTTTGTTATATGATAAATTTATAAAGGTGGATTGGGTTATTTAATGTTTTATACATATGATTTATATTTACATAATTTATATATTATTTATTTAAGTCCCTGTAAGTCAGCTACAACATCTATTCAGGCAAAATGTGAGTTCATACTAATGCACATTGAATAAAGAGCTGAGAAATAAGTGAGTGGAGATAAACAATGAGGAAATTGAATCAACCTTCACTGAACGTTTAATGAGCTGCTGTTATAGTTTATTACAGTTCAACAATAACAATGTGATATGATTCTGATGAGATCTAAATGAAAACACTGAATTCTTACAGCTGAGTCCAAACCGAGAACAAACATCCAACAGGAAACAGAAGCCGCTCGCTGAGTGTTCTCACCTGAGACGCCTCCTGGTGGAGAGGAGGTGCTGGTTCTCCCCTGCAGCTCTAACACACTGCGTTGTGTTACTCTGGGATGTAGTGTACTGCCGTGGCTCCAGGTGGTGTGTAGCAGTGTGCACATGTGTGTCTGTGCCAAACCCCCGTGATCCCTGGACCTGGCTCTGTCTGTGCTGGAGGCTGGAGTGGGGGGGGGGCTGATGTTGTTGATGTCCAGGTTGATCCCTGGGGTTTGAAGAGCCAGTCGCTTCTCACCTCTCACCTCACACCATCGCCTCTGGCTGTGTCGCACACAATCCACCCGACACAGGCAAAGTGCTGTGGCCATGTCTACACATGCCTGTAGCACAAATACACAAATAACACAGGACACACACACACACACACACATGCATGAGTTATTTAAACCACACCTTCACATCCGGGCAGAGAGATACACAAAGTTCAGAGAGAAGTCCCGACAAAACAAGACAGAAGAAGCTGTGAGGAGCAAAGAGGAAGAGGATTTGAATATTAAAAAGAGAAGAGGAAGATGTTTTAAAGATGGCGAGTGAGGACGAGCAAAACTGAATTCAACGGAGTGTCTGAGCCGAGCTTCAAGTCTTTGTTTCCATTTGATCTGGTGAGGTTTGGTTTCACATTGTGATTTAGGGAGCGCATCTTCGCCTTCATCTTCTTCTTCTTTTTCTTCTTCTGTTTCTTCTTCCTTTTCTTTTTCTCTTTCTTTTTCTTCTTCGTCTTCTTCTTCTTCTATGGTTTAATCCTGTCTCTACTTCCTGTTAATGGTCCAAACGTTTGATCAGGTGGGTCCTCCCTTTGTCAGAGAAACGTTTCACACCTGATGTTCAGGTTCACACTGCAGGTTTGCATTTTGAATTTCACTTTTTACTTCACTTTTTATATCTTTTAGCTTTTATATATTTTTATATAGATATGTTTATGTCTAAATAAATGCTACCTTGTATAAATATTAGAAAAAGTGAGTAAATAATGTTGTGCAATAGGAGTAGACTTGACGTTGGCTAATTATTAATAATCATGAAATATGATTATTAAAATAATAAAAGATTATTTATTAAAAATAATTAAAAATGATAAGGCCATAACTTATCGTAGAGGGGCACCACCCTGGTTACAGGGACCAACGAGTCAAACTATAATTATCAGTCTCATAATGATAAATGTCAAATTAATAATGTCAATATTTTAATATTAAGGATTACTTAATAAACAGTGAAGGCTTCTAAGTTCAAGCACAGGCAATCATAATCCAGCTGTATTCACACACATATGCACAAATAATCACAGACTACAGATACTTTAATTACAAAAGTATTTATTAAAAAGGGAAAATAAAGTTATAATGTTATTCAATGATTCATCATTTTAACAAGCTCCAATATTTCAAAGATAAACACAGCAGCAGCACTTATCACAATTCAGAAAATACATGTAAAACCTGCGGTCTACCTATGTATGTCTGTCTCTGTGTGTCTATGTCAAAGTGTCTCTCTGTGTGTGTGTGTCTATGTGTGTGTATGTGAAATAAAGTTAGTGTTATTTAATGATTTATCATTTTAACAAAATCCCATATTTCAAAGATAACAACAGCAGCTTATCACAATTTAGAACACGCATGTAACCTCTGGTCCATCTATGTGTCTGTGTGTGTGTATCTGTCTGTGTCTATCAAAGTGTCTGTGTGTGTGTGTGTGTGTGTGTGGGTGTGTGTGTGTGTGTGTGAGAGAGAGCGAGAGAGAGAGAGAAAAGGAAGGGGGCGTGGCGATGACGCAGTCACATCTAAGATGGCGGCCGATCATGATTCGTGGAATCAAGGTCTAAAAACTCTCAAAATGGCGGATTGACTACAAAACAAGATGGCGGAGCCGTTATGAATTTAGAGCCAGGATGGGAGGAGAGAGAGAGAGGAGGCGTGGCAATAATAGACTCAAAATGGTGGGTTAACTTGCGTTATTCAAGATGGAGTCTATGTTAATGACACCATGTGGCCGGAGCTCACACTGGTGGTCGTCACATGAATTACACAAAGGGATTTTCAGACAAAGAGAATTCTTTGTCTCTGCTTTGGCCCTGGGCCGCATGGTTTCCAGATGTGTTCAGCCTCTCTAAGTATAGATGTAACTATGTGACATGAACTGTATTCTAAATACAGATCGGAACATATGTGTAAGCAGGTCTAGGAGAAGAGAGAGAGAGCGAGAGGGAGGGAGAGAGAGAACATGCAAGGAGATATCAAAGTAGCTCTTAAAAACACGCCGGAGATAGGTCCACAGTGATTTAACCACTCAGCCCTCAAGCGAACGTTGTGGGCTGAGGTTCTGATCGGTAAAATCACTGCAGACTCACACAGACGTTAACAGTGCGGGCGGAGGCGCTTCTCGCGGCCCTATTCACTGTAACACAAAACCCGGAAATGAACCGGAAGTAGCGGCTCGTCGTAGCCGGCTAAAACAATGAGACTCAGCAGTCTCGCAACAAATACAATCAAATATTAAACAATATGCTACGTATCTGCCCAGATAATCAAGTCTCTTACTGTACAACCCTTGCGATGTGCCTGCGCGTCTGCGCGAATGTGTCGGGGGCCAGTGAATCACGTGGTCTCTCTTACGAGCGGAGCTCCAGGCTCGGCCGCTGGACCGGAAAAGGAAGCGAATTATTCGTGCTGCCTTGACGGAATGAAACTTCGCCTTTCTTCTGTAACAGCGGAGACCGTGCTGGTTTACAGGAACGGAGTGGATTGCCTCTTACTCCTCAGCGGGATGAACGTCGCGCTTCTGCAGGGAACGGCTTTGTGGAAGCCGTTTGTGGGTCGTGGAAAAAGAAAAAGTCTGTGGAAGTGCCGTCCCGCGGGTGCTTCCTGTTTCGGCCTTTCAAGTTAAAACAGCAAAACGTCCTATCAAAATAGAAACGTCGACTGAGATAAAAGAAAATGAAACGACTTCAAATAAAATGATATTAAATAAACGTCTAATCGCCTCCTTAGTTACTGAGTCGTGTGTTTAGGCCCCTGGAGGGTCTGGATACGACCTGAGCATCTGAGGACAAAGAGAGTGTTAGTCGCCTCTTTTAGCGACTGGAACCTTGGGTCAGACCAGAGGAGGCCTAACTGGAATGTCAGTGCTGGAGTGAAAAAGAGAATGATTTCTGGGAGGTCAGCACCTTTTGTAGTACCTGGGAGGTACCAGCCCCCTGGAGGAGGGGTCAGTGTGGCCCTCCGGCCAATAGAATGGTCAGAAGTTAAGTCTCAGGGAGCGGTTTACAGTGGGGGACCCAGGAAGTGATCTGTTGCCACATGGAGATAAGAGCTCCATGCTGGATTTTCATGTGAGGGGTCTCCCTAGGCAAGTCTCAAGTTTTACGACTCTTTGTTCTAAGTCAGATCACTGGGCCTTCCCCAACAATAAGAAGTAAATCGTGAGTAAATATATATTATTTTTTTATTATTATTGTTATTGTTTTTCTTATGTGTGGTGTATTTATTGTGTTTTTATTAGAGCTATCAGTTTAACGCGTTATTAACGGCGTTAACACAAACCCATTTTAACGGCGTCAATTTTTTTAACGCGAGATTAACGCAGAGCTGCAGCTTACGTATCTGTGTTCCCGTCCAGTCTGACCTGCTCTCGCTTTTTGTTTTAATATTTCGCCAACTAAAATATATATTTTAAAGCTATTGTAGCGTCCCCGCTTACACAGGACACAGAACTTCTTCGTGGTTTAGTAACTTTTATTATCCTCTACACGAACATGTGCACTTCTCGCTCTTACTTCGTCACTCGCACACATCAACAACACTTCACTTCCTCATTGAGCCCCGATTCTCAAACAACCCCATCCTATTGGTCCAAACAGTCACATGTTCCACCCCGACCCCTTCACTGACCATCAGGATATCAGAACGCTCCTTCAACACAGTGTTTTACTGAACATACGTTAAAACCAAACATAAACATAAACCCAGTCCGTTACACTTTTAGGCTGCAGCTATATGGTTTTATTTATTTAAAAATAGGGTACTTCTTATTTCATACATTTTCCACGAATATGGGGAGGACTCAAATAGCCCTACAAAGTTCTGTGTTTAATTTATTTCAAACAGGCCGACACTTGCCTGTGTATTTTGTTTGTTTGTTATTTTGTTGCTTGTCTGTTTGAGTTGCTGGCTGAAAGTAAAGCAGTAGTAGGCTTACCTTTTATTGGTAACCTAACTGTTATGGTTCATTGTTTCTGTAATAAGAGGCCTGACTGCTATGTTCACAGCAAACATGAATTTTTTTAAATATTAGGCCATGGTTTAACTACACTACTTTTGTACCGCCCTGTTTGACAATGTTGTTTTTCAATAAAATAAAACATTTGCATAAAGCAAGCCAATCCACTTTTCCATGTTGATAAGAGCATTAAAACGAAAAAAAAATGATGAAAAAAAAATAGATGAAGGGACATTTAGAATAGATACAAATTTGCGATTAATTGCGATTAATCGCGAGTTAATATTTTAATCGTTTGACAGCACTAGTTTTTATGTTTCTATGTTCATTGTATGCACCTATAACCAGAGCAAATTCCAGGTAGGTGTAAACCTACTTTGCAATAAATACCTTCTGATTCTGATTCTGATTCTGAACTGAGAAGTCTGAAGGTCTGAAACAAACCAGGTGTGAAAGCTTCCTCCCATCGAAGGAAATGATGTCGACATTATTCAGAGCCATGTGCCTCATTAGCATATATGAGCATTAGAGTGTTGATACCCTGATTGGTTCCTAACAGGTTTGAACAAACATTCAGAGCAGATGTTTGTTCTGGGGTCTGGTTTAGTCATGTTGGTTCTACTTGATTGTTTACACTGCACATGCTAGTGATCCGGTTCAAACACAAACATGAGTCCCTCTGAGTTTGGACAGAAGATTACGACCCGACTCTCGGAATCATGTCGAGCTGGAGCCACAGCTGCACGTGTGTGTTTCCTGACGTGTGTCCCCCCCCCCCTCTCCCCCTCTCCCTCCGACTCAGTTCAACATTCTCTAATTGCACAGACGTTGAGAGCAATTAGTCTTTGATGAGTCGGCAGCATTTTTATGGATTTACGTGAAAGTAGAAGCTGCAGATGAGAGACCATAAACGCACAGAGTTATACATCACTGAGGCACAAAGCAAATTGTGAAACCATAAAAATCAATCACTTGCTAAATGGTTTAGAGAACCAATGAAATAAAAATCAAGAGAAATAACGGGGGGGGGGGGGAAACACACAATTACAGCACTGCCACATGAAAGTGACTTTCTGAGAAGTGTGCGACTCTGTGTGTGTAGATCAAACACGTCGTCTGTCACTCGACGGTTAGTTTGTCTTTATCCTCAATTATAATGTTCTGCAGACGCTTCCTGATACAATTACAACAGACTCTTGCATGTCCTTCATATTACTTTCCCATCATCCTCTGTTTCTCCCCCCCCCCTCTCTCTCTGCCTCCTCCTCGCTCTGTTTCTGGCTCACAAATCTTGGAAATTGAGATCTGAAGGATGGAGCTGCTGGAAGCCTTGATACGAGGCTGCCGCTCTCACTCAAATGAAGACGACACTCCTCTGGCAGCGAGAGGCGAGAGAGAGAGAGAGAGAGAGAGAGAGAGAGAGAGAGAGAGAGAGAGAGAGAGAGAGAGAGAGAGAGAGAGAGAGAGAGAGAGAGAGAGAGAGAGAGAGAGACGGCCCCCGGTCCTCTGTCGGAGAGAGATTTCTGACTCGAGGGCGAGTTACACATCGTCACCTATTTCCATTTTATTCAGGATGTAACATTGATGAGACTCGTGGTCGTATCCGAGGAGTAAATGATCTTTAACTTTGTGATTTACTGCTGAGTCGATCAGGAGAACTGTGCCGCAGCGTTAGGAAAATGCTTATTACTCTTTATGCATTTGAAGGATGAGTTTTTTTCAGTGGTTCTTTCCTCTTGTGTGTTGTAAAGGTTTTTCTGTGAATGTTCCACAAAGGTAAAAAAGCCCATTTAGGTAAAAAGCTGTTTCAGACAGAGGCTGAAAAGAGGAGCTGCAGCAATGGACAGAACATAAACGTGAATATGAGCTAAATTAAACCAAAGTTGCATGAACAATAAAACTGTGTTATTGTTCTAATACTAGTTGTTGAAGCTTCCTGTGGTGACTCTCACATTAATCCAGATGAATTTAAGCGACGTGGGGATGAACATTCTTCTTTTATTCTCTCTTTTGGTGTTTTTTGGTATTTAGGCTCCTGAACGACCACACAGACATTTTTACAAAAACACTGAAAACTCCCCAAGGATCCATATGAACTCCTGAAGAGACACTGTAACCTCCAAATATCCCCTGAACCGTGTACAAATACACTGTAACCTCCAAATATCCTCAGAACCGTTTACAAATTCACTGCAACCACCACATATCACCTGAACCTTGTACAAATACACTGTAACCTCCAAATATCCTCTGAACCTCGTACAAATTCACTGTAACCTCCAAATATCCTCTGAACAGTGTACAAATACACTGTAACTTCCAAATATCCTCTGAACCTTGTACAAATACACTGTAACCTTCAAATATCCTCTGAACCTTGTACAAATACACTGTAACCTCCAAATATCACAATAACCTCAACATCCTGGAACCTGCAGCTCTGTTTAGATTCTGTAAATAATGTAAAGACGTTTTGGATAAAACTAAAATAAGAACCAACATGCAGCGTGTGAGTCTGCCAAGCTGTTACCTGCCTGTGTGTGTGTGTCTGTGTGTGTGTGTGTGTGTGTGTGTCTGTGTGTGTGTGTGTGTGTGTGTGTGTGTGTGTCTGCATACTGAGCACATACAGTATAATAGATTTGCATTTACATTTTGATTCCTTTTGATTATTCACAGTTGAGTCAGTTCTCCACATGTCTCAGAATAATTTCATGCGTTTCCATCCGAGCTCACACGCACAGCTGGAGAGCCACAGTCTCCTACTGTACACGTGCAGCTGCAGCCCACTTCCTCTGCCTCTCCACACATACTGTACATGCACAATGGTGGTTATTTACAAGTCTGTGTGTTGTTGTGTAGTTTGTTTTGGGGGCGAGAACACAATGAACCACCTGAAGGCTTCGTGTGTGTCTTCGGATTCTGATTCTCGGATTCTCCACCGACAGCAAACGTCCACATGTGATCACACGAGAAATAATGATCTACCTGCCTTTACATGAATATAAACCTCACCCCCCCGCTGCTTGTGACATTGTTTGTTGTTGTACAGTCAGCTTTATTCTATTAGATACCAGGACACAAACTGAGGCTATTAAATACAGTTCATAGCATTTAACAAAGTCATAAGTAAGAACTAGTCATTAAAAAGATTTTGGAGTCATAGTTTAACTGTATAACTGTATGTAAATGTATTTATTCATGGAAGTTAAATGTTTTCTTCTTGATTTTTACGTGTTTGAAATGTTCTGCATTTCAATGATTAACAATCCTGCAGGAGAATTCAGTGGAAATGTTCAGTTCCTGTTGTTCTGCTTCTGTTTATTTAACATCTTTTTTACACATTGTTTATTTCCCACTTCACTTCTTTACCATTTTCAGAAGTTTGGGGCTTTTCAGCTACAGAGAAAGTGTTCAGCAGCATCAAGTGTGAGTTCAGCTTGTGGTTTCATGAATGTTGTGGCACTGGGAACGTGTGTGTGTGTGTGTGTGTGTGTGCGCCCCACGCAGGGAGACTCCCTCAGTGATCGAACATAACGACGTGTGAACCCATTAAGCTGCTAATCAAAAACAGCACTGAGGCCTGATGATGATGAAGGTGACGCTGGTGAGAACTTCATCACAATCATCAACCCCCCCAACTTCATTCAGCTTCTCAGGCAGAGTCATTGAATCTGCAGAGGAGGGCGGAGTCAGGATCCCGTGCCCCTGGTGGCTGGAAGCAGGAAGGACCTCATGAATAATGCAGCTGCAGCTGAAGGATGAATATCATGCTTCTCCACTTGCTCCAGTTGTTCCAGAGTCATGTTTGCTTCCGTCTCCTTCATCCACTCGTGTGAGAGTCGCTTTGAATCCAACAGTATTCAACTGGAGTAAGATCGTTCGGTTCTTCTCTCGTGTGAAAAATATCTCATTCATATTCAAAAGAGTTATTCTTGGATTTAAAGAGGTTTGTTTGTTATCGCTCTGAAAAAAACTTGATTTTATAAACGTGTTGTTTCCTCTGTTCTCTCCTGAGGCTGCAGAGTCACAGCACATACATGTACACAGCTCATCATACTAACAACATATCAAATCAATATGACATACTTTCACACATGTATACAATCTGTGACACACATGCACACACAAACACATTGAGCAGAGCAACATACATGAAACCATGTAACCTGCATGAATGTGTCAACTTTAATTTGTTGTTAAACAGCATAAACAACAACACACAACATATTCTTATTAATATTACATGCTTTTTACACGTCTCTTACTCACGTGTACATACATGCACACGCGTGTTAGCACATCTTTAAAAATTCACACGTGTACTCATACATTAACTTAATGTCTCTCTAACACACACACACACACACATTCATGAACACACAAATGCACAAGCTAGTCTTCCATAACAACATATACATTTATTATAAATACCACTTCTTTAACAACCATAATAAATATTGCAGACAGTACACATAACTCTCCCTCTTACACACACACACACGGACACAATGTAAGAACACATTAAGTACACGAGAGTATATTTGTTTACTACACACAGCACAACTTACAAATGATGTAATCAATACTGCATAGATCCACACTCACAGACTCTGTCTCTCGCTCTCACACACACACACACACACACACACACACACACACACATACACACACACACATTTAAGCACAGTTATATTCATACCCACACATGCATGAAGGCACAAACTGGATTTCATTGTTGAATACACAGCAGCAAATGTGTTTACTGCACAAACCACAACTTAAATAATCTAATCAATAAAACATTCTCCTATGTACACAATCTCTGGTCTCTAACACACACTCACACACACACTTACACACACACTTACACACACACACCCTCTCCAGCTCCAGTGCAGACGTGGAATCAGATGAGATCTCTCCACATCTCTCTCGTGGGAACTTTGCTGCCAACAGCTGATCCGTCTCATTCTTCATCATCATCTCTGTGGCTGCTTCACTTCACTTCAACAAACTCACTTCTTCTTCTTCTTCTCTTCTTCCTCTGTGCTCCCATGATGCCTCTCTCTCGCACTCTCTCTTTTTTTCTCTGTCTCTCACTCTCTCTCTCTGTTTCTCAATATCTCTCTCTGTCTGTCTGTCTGTCTGTCTGTCTGTCTGTCACTCTCTCTCTCTAACTCTGTCTCTCACTCTGTCTCTCTCTCTCTCTCTCTGTCTCTCACTCTGTCTCTCTCTCTGTCTCTCTCTTTCTCTGTCTCTCTCTCTCAGTCTCTCCCTCTCTCCCTCTCTATAAGAGAAAGATAGGATAATAAAATATAAATAATCAACACCAAAAAGGGTAATAATGTCGACAACAATAATATAAGAACAATAATCTGAACATAAAACAAAAAAAAACTAAATAAAGGCAAGACTAAAAGTTTTTTTTATTTACAATTATTCAGCAATTTAATGAATAAAAGCTGAGATTCGCTCAGACAGATGATCGCATGTTAGAGACATATATAATTCAATGTTACTATAATCACCAAATTAAAACATATTAACGTTGAGAACCTACAAATTATAGAGAAGATGGTTAATGTGCTGCATTAATATTCTTAACTCATGTCACAACCACCCGACTACACATGATGCTTCCTCAGCAGCATGTGTTGCCTCGGGACACTTTGAGATATGAGCTGAAGACGAGCGTCTCATTAGTGGACGACCCACTTTACCTCCAAAGATCCGAGGTTCATTTCAGTGGAAGAAAACAATCTCTGTCTTTTAATGCGTTTTGAAACTTATTCTGTCAAAGTGAGGGATTATAATTTAATTTTAATAGCTAAATTATTTTTTACGGGTTAGGGTTAGGGTTAGGGTTAGGGTTAGGCTAACCCTAACCCTAGGTAACCCTAACCCTAACCCTAGCCCTAACCCTAACCCTAACCCTAACCCTAACCCAAACATAAATCAGGTTAAAGGGATTCAGAGTCTTTGACTTCCCAGGAACAAGTCAAATTAAATTTCCCGTCAAGAGCACAAATAGATCACACTTTAACTGGTAAGATATAATTTTACATAAATAATAAACAAACTCTAATTTGAATTTGTCGTGTATCTGTTGGAAAATGCAGTAATTTAAGTTCCCGCTGTTATTAAAACCTGCATCGATGACGACGTCAGCCCAGATCTGACAAATAAATCAGGGCTGGTGTTTGTTTTCAAAGAATTAGATCAAATCCCCGCAGCCTCGGCCGGCAAATTAAAAAGATGTTAAATCATTTGTGACAAGCATTTATTTTTTCAATCATTTTCTAAAAGCTTGTTGTGCTGATACAGAACGTGCTCATCAAGATCCACTTTACAGGGCAATCAACCGGGTGAGATGACTCACGTCTTTTTATATGGAAATCACTTTCATGTTTAATTTGCTTTGGTGCCGTTTGCTGCATTCCGACACACGAACAGAACATATGCATTCCCCCCCCCTACAGCATCTCTGCATGTTCGCCGCTTCCAAAACAGCATGGAAATAATGGGATTCTGTGCTGGAAACTAAAAAATGCATGCATAATTTAAAGGGAGAGGAATCTTTGTCTCCACTCTGAGGCGGCACACTTTCCATTTGGTACAAAGTCGTGTTTATCCGTCTCCGTTTCACCATCAGCAGTCGCAGCTCGCTTTCAGTTGCCAAGTACATTCTGACGGGAGAAAAGGAAATTAGCAGAAGATGTTTCAGTTAGTGCGACGAGCACAAACAGGAGCGAGCGACTCGACTGCACACAGCAGAACAGCCATCATTCATTTTGCATCCACAGTAAACTGAGCAGATTGTTTAGAAAATGAGCTTTTTACATTAACCATGGAGCATGTTCATTTTTTAACAGCAGTTGTGTTTTGGTTCATATTCAGAATCCTGGAGCAGTTTTGGTGTTTACATGAGAAGCAGCTTTAAACCACAGGGATCGCTCTGATTCTAAGACTTGATTCATGTTTAAGTGAAGCACACGGCTGCTTGAGAAACAGACCCAGTTTGGGAAAAAGTATTATTTACAGAATTAAAATAGATAAATGAATCCTCTCATGTTGTGAATGAGGGCGGTCTGGTGGAACAGCTGGGGTTCCTGCACAAAGAGACAAAATTATAAGGAAATACAAATAAATACTTTACCCGGGTCAAATATTTACTGATCTTTGTTTCACAAGTATTTCTGCGATTTAACCTCAGGACGATAAGATAGAACTATTTCCACCATGTTGACTTTCCTGTGCTGTAAAGTTCAGAGTCAAGGTTTCAGAAGTCAAACAAACCTTCTCTCAAGGATCTGGTTCTTATCCTTGATATGTTTACATATGTTTATTGAGTCCATTCAATTCATTGTTCCACATTGTGCTTTACTTTACATTTACGATGCGTTCAGACCAAATGCAAATCCAAATGTTTTCTATGAAGCTGAATTTGTGGAGGAAATGGAAAGATCTCAGGGACACATCAGAATGAGAGGAGGAGGAAGATGGTTCAGCTGCAGACGGGGGAACATTCACATGTTGTGTTCACTCGTGCAAGTAATGCAACACAAATGTTGCCTTCGAATTTGAAGTAAACACATCTTAGTCCAGCAGTCTACAAACTGATCCATGTAGAAGTCGAACCTTGTCCACTTCTTCACCATCCTCCCCTCGTGTCCTCGTCTTTATCCTCGGGGGGGGGGGGGGGGGGTCTTCAGAATCCGGAGGATGACGACGGCACAGAGGCCGATGATGTCCAATTATCTCAGACAACACTTTCCTGCAATTTTCAATCAACCAAAACACCACAAATGTTATTAACGTCAAACTTTCTGCATAATCTATCAAAGGCTTGAGCAGCGAATGCGTATAAGAGCTTTATGACTCATCTCCGTTTACCTTATAGGCAAAGAACGTATCTATCACCCCGTGTGTGTCATTGTGTACCTGAGGAGAAACAACACAAAAGCTATTTCCTAAAATGCTGGGTTGGTTTTGATAGCAGAAGCTAAAAGAGGCTTGAGTTGAGATAAATGCTATTGTTAGCATGCTAACATGTTCTGAACACACTGACCTTTACCAGGTCTAGCGTTTATCAGCTTTATAAGATTAGTCATAATGTCGTAAATCAAAGAACAAATAAAAAGAACAGTCACAAATGTGTGATCATTCTGAAAAACATTCATTGCCTCGTGGTCACTTGATTAAGCTACACCAGGAATTCCCAGAGTGGTTCGCATGTGCCACTAGGGGGGCAAGCTGCTGTAAAGAGGATCCCTTGTAATTTTTTTGTTAAACACATTATTTCTAGCTGTTAGATTACAATAAGGTATTCAAATTTGTATTAATTAAATCATGTAATGTGGAAAAAATGATATAGAACCTGTAGATGAAATATTGTTTAAAAAGACAGAGAAGAGTCGACAGAAAGCCGATCACTTGTAACAGCCACAGATTCTGGAGCCTTTCCACTCTTTGCTAAATGCTAGCTTCATGGACCGAGCTTTTTAGCTGACTACAATGCTGACTCAAAAGACTGAATAAAAAGAGTAAATAATTATGCAATATTTATAGCCTAGCCTATATTATAGTAAACCTCATCACTTACCAATAGCGGACGAGCCCTTAAACATGGAAATAGCTTCAGCGGCTCGGTAGATTTTTTTTCTATTTCATGCAGCTGCTATCTTGAAAAGCTTGTAAAAGTCACATTGTCTTTTGACTTAGGGGAAATAAAACGTGCTACATCGGCCTACATGTATATATATATATATAGATATACTGTATGTACACTCATCGTATCCGGCGTTTAAGTGGATATGTATAAACATGACAACTTTAAGTTTAAAGGAAAGATTTGCATTTTTCTTTACATATACTCAAAACATTTCTTAAATCTTAAACTTCGAGCTGCCTGTATTTGGTTGTGTTTCACTTTTCTAGAAATTCCTATAAAATTGATGGTTAAACTGCAAAATATCTAGTTTCAAATTTAATATTATAAAAACACACTCTGCCTCTCACTGAATCTCCTCTCAACACCAGGTGAGAACAGGCCGCTGTGAAATGCAGAAAAACCTGAAACACCAACAACTTCTTCCTCCAACACAACCAGCTCCTCCCAGTCAGGACATGTCTGTGTCTCCTCCCTTCACAGGTGTGTCAGTGTAAGAACCAGTGAACAACAAGCTGTGAACTGTGGGAGATGAGTCACTGCAGGGAGTGAACGAGAGGGGGAGGAGCAGAGATCTGTATCTGTTCAGAGGAAGTGAATCTGTTCTAAAGTCTCTGGCAGCAGCTGAAATGGAGCAGCAAGAAAATCAACTGGACAGAGAAAGATTCTCCTGTTCGATCTGTCTGGATCCACTGAAGGATCCAGTGACTACTGTCTGTGGACACAGCTACTGTAAGAGCTGTATTAACACCCACTGGGACAAAGAGGAGGAGAGAGGAAGCTACAGCTGTCCTCAGTGTAGACAGACCTTCACACCGAGGCCTGTCCTGGAGAAAAACACCATGTTAGCTGATTTAGTGGAGGAGCTGAAGAAGACTGGACTCCAAGCTGCTCCTGCTGATCACTGCTATGCTGGACCTGAAGATGTGGCCTGTGATGTCTGCACTGGGAGAAAACTGAAAGCTCTCAAGTCCTGTTTGGATTGTTTGGACTCTTATTGTGAAAAACACCTCCAGCGTCATCTTCAGTCAGCTCCATTGAAGAAGCACAAGCTGGTGGAGCCCTCGGAGAAGCTCCAGGAGAACATCTGCTCTCGTCACGACGAGGTGATGAAGATGTTTTGCCGCACTGATCAGCAGTGTATCTGTTATCTCTGCTCTGTGGAGGAACATAAAGGCCACGACACAGTGTCAGCTGCAGCAGAAAGGACTGAGAGGCAGAGAGAGCTCGGGCTGAGGAGACAAACAATCCAGCAGAGAGTCCAGGACACAGAGAAAGACGTGAAGCTGCTTCAACAGGAGGAGGAGGCCGTCAATGGCTCTGCTGATAAAGCAGTGGAGAACAGTAAGAAGATCTTCACTGAGATGATCCGTCTGCTGGAGAAAAGAAGCTCTGATGTGGAGCAGCAGATCAGATCCCAGCAGGAAACTGAAGTGAGTCGAGTCAGAGAGCATCAGGAGAGACTGGAGCAGCAGATCACTGAGCTGAAGAGGAAAGACCATGAACTGAAGCAGCTCTCAGACACAGAGGATCACAACCAGTTTCTACACAACTACCCCTCACTGTCACCACTCAGTGGATCTACACACTCATCCAGCTTCAGGATCCGTCCTCTGAGGAACTTTGAGGACGTGACAGCAGCTGTGTCACAGGTCAGAGGTCGACTACAGGACATTCTGAGTGAGACAGAGACAAAGATTTTACAGATTGTGTCTCAAGTGGATGTTTTACTGCCACAACCAGAGCCAGAGACCAGAGCTGACTTCTTAAGATATTCACAGGAAATCACACTGGATCCAAACACAGCAAACAGAGTGCTGTTATTATCTGAGGGAAACAGAAAAGTAACACATATGAGAGAAGGTCAGTCTTTTTCTAATCACCCAGACAGATTCACTGATGTCCCTCTGGTCCTGAGTAGAGAGAGTCTGACTGGACGTTGTTACTGGGAGGTGGAGGTGCAGGTGGGGCGGTGGGGAGGAGTTGATGTAGCAGTCACATACAAGAATATGAGCAGAGCAGGAGATGAATGTTTATTTGGATGCAATGATAAATCTTGGTCATTATCTCGTATTGGAAACAGTTATAACTTTTATTACAACAGAATCAAGACTCGATCGTCAGGTCCTGTGTCCTCCAGAGTAGGAGTGTACCTGGATCACAGTGCAGGTGTTCTGTCCTTCTACAGCGTCTCTGACACCATGACTCTCCTCCACAGAGTCCAGACCACATTCACTCAGCCTCTCTATGCTGGAGTTGTGGTTGATCCTGGATACACAGCTGAGTTCTGTAAACTCAAATAGACTCGAGTCATTAAAAGCAGTGATTTAGATTCTGTTTGTAAATCTTTAACTTCTTTTGTCTCCATGTTTGTTGATCAAAGTTCGTGGTGGTGACGTTTCTGCTCCGCACAGAGATCAGCTGTCAATCAAACACTGACCTTCCTTTATCACAAGTATTTAGTTCTCACTTTATAAAGACAGAAATCTATAATTACACTGACATGAATGTGTTTGAAAGAACTAATGTTGCTGTTGTTTTCTAAATCTATGTAGAAATCAGGTGGTGTAATGTTTTAGAACCTGTGTTGATCCTGATTAGGTTTGCAAAATTCCGGGAATATTCAAAGTTGGAAACTTTCCATGGGAATTAACGGGAATATTCGGGCATTAACGGGAATAAACGGGAATATACGGGAATTAACGGGAATAAACGGGAATAAACTGGAAATGTTGTGGGTAATTTATACTAACTGTATTTACCTTGTCATATACAGACATAAATATAAACATTTTGTTTTGTCATAGGCTGATTTTAGCCCTGAGGAAACTTTGGGCACTTGACTATATGCTTCTGCATCGTTGTGTCAATCTTAACATAGGTCTTTGCACAGTATTTGCAAATGTACACAGCCTTTCCTTCTACATTGGATGGGGTGAAATGTCTCCACACATGAGATAGTGCACGTGGCATTGTTCTGTAGAATAAGATGAGAAAAAAGTTTGTAACAAAACACTAATGCAATGCCAGAGATATAAATAGTTAGCCAAACAATTGGAATCGTTTTTAAACATATTTTACAATTGATGGATACATGAATGGAAATAGGATAGATGAACAATCCTCAATCAGCATGCTAATATATTTCCCCCAGTAATATCATGGAAACTTACCTGACTAGTCCTGCACACTACAGCAGGCCTCAATAGCCCTGCTGTAGTGTGCAGGATGCTGGGAATTATCTGTGCATGTGATGGAAGAATGCACAGTGGAGGGTTGAAATTCAACTTGCAGCGTGTGCTGCATTCCATACATCTTTAAAATAGAGTTTTGAATGATGTTTTGATTGCTCAGCGTTTAATTTGCTACGTTTTTTTTTTTTTTCAAAATTCCCAAAATTCCCGATACTAAACTTCCCATGGAAAGTTTCCGGAAATTTACCGGAAACTTTCCGCCCCTTTGCAACCCTAATCCTGATCCTCATCAATGAGCTGATTGTTTTTTCTTTTCTTTTCTGCATGTGAGATGGAGGTGAAACGAACTCAGTTTCTGTCTTTTCAGGGACGATCACAGAAATACTCAAGTTTTAATAAAAGTTATCTTTTAAAATGAAACATTTCTCATTGTCTGTCATTCCAGTTTTCTCCTGATGTTTAAAGCCTTCATAATAATTATAAATAGAAATAAAATAATACTTAATAAAAAAATATTATTATTATTATAATAATATTAATTGGCCCGAGCACATGCTTTGGTGAGAATTTGAGGGCTTTATTTTGTCAAAGGATTCATGGTCTATGTTTGTCCGAGATACAGAACATCGTGTTTTGATGGCGTGTAATTAAACTTTGACTCCAAGGTCACACCGTGTGACGAAAAATCGATCTTTGAGTTAGTTTGTATCTCCATCTTGTCGAGATGACACTCTTCTCAATTTGAAGTTGATATGGTGAAAGCCCTGGGACCTCAGTACCTCAAAGTAAAAATGTGAAAAAATGGCCACTAAATGCAAAATGGCAGACTTCCTGTTGGGTTTTTTTGTTTGTCTGGTCATGATACCCCTGTTTATGTTTTTTTGTGAAGATCGGTTAATGTGAATGCATTCCAGGGGGCGCTGTTGAGCCATTTAGCCACGCCCATTTATTCTCCAGAATACGTACATTTTCACCACTTTCTAATTTTCTGCAAACTTTGGTAACAATGTGAGCATGTTAAAGCCTCACAAAGCCAATTAATTTGCCTGAAAAATAAATTAAACAATAATCCTTACAATTTCAATAGGGCTTCCCACTGTCTCCTACTGTTCGGTGCTCGGTAAAAATTTACTTTAAAATGATTTGATAGAAAACTCAGGAGATCATTAAAGTCACTGAGATTTATCATCAGGGGACAATGAATCCCTGCACAGACGATTCATATAAATCTATCCAACACTTGATGTAACTTACACCTAAGAGGAGTAAATATATCTTGAAACAAATGTTTTCAGATCTTAACAAGCGACTCCTTCTTCACACGAGGTGCAGAGGGAACATGAAACCCTTCGTTCTGTTTATATTCTGTGTGTTGATAAAGTTTCCATCCTCTTCTCACTGTAAACTCAAGTTTCTCTAACGTACAGTCAGAATCACCACATGCGCCCAATCCTAACTCGTTTGGGTTCGGACGCATGACTGATGATCCACCACTTCATTTTGAGCCATTCGATTATTTCATTAAGTCGGTGAAACATAAATTTCCAATTAGGAAGAAGTCTGTGTGTCGGTGCCAAATGTAGAAATGGGGTAATTAGCTTCACTAATTCACACTTTCACTGGCATCAGCTTTGCTCTGACGTTTGTTGGCTCGAGCCAAAGCTGCTGCAGCTTCATCTCAGTCGAGGAACTAAGTGGCTGAGCAACATCAGAGCGAAGGGTCAGTTCTAATAAAGATGTTTCTGAAATTTACAGAAAAGAAACTTTCTGTTTTCTCATTCGGACAGATTCACAGTTTATACAGACGATTTGAGACATTTCAGTTTTCTACACGGCGCTCACAAAGAACTAGAAGTGGAAGGTTATCCACTTGTTAAAACTTTTACGTAATATCTGTACCCAAGACCGAACTTTTAGATCGTAAACAAACGTTATTCCAGATTACTTCCTAAGTCCAGCTAGCTAACATCCACACACACTAGCTAAAGACAAACTTGGTCTTGTGTTGTATTTAATCTATCCAACCACCTGAGGCCATGTTCTGAGCGAAAAGGTTATTTTGCTCCACAACCAGATAAACCATAGACTTTAAATAAACATTTACTCATTAAAACTTCCTCCCACTATCAAGAAATGAAGCTGAAATACCCCGGATACGAACACTAACATGTTGTGCCGATGACATCATTCGGAGTCTTTTGGTGTCAAGGTGCCGCCCACACACATGCTCTGCCAATCACGAGCCAGTTTTTATTCCATCTCCTTAAAACCAAACCTATCAGAAACATTGACGTACATTAGTGTGATAAGAAATATTTAAAATGAAAGAAAACTTCAATTTATTTGAGTATTTAAATGTTTTCGTGGAGTTCGTGTCCCATCCGCTAACCTGTACTGCATCTATGGTGTGAGTGGTCCCTAATAGGCGCTAACCACATTAGCATGAATGCAAAGACACATTATAGATAATTAATAAAACCAACACATGTATCTTGTTCTCTTTACAACCACAGGACGTCAGTGATCTTTATCAGCTGCTGTCGCTGTGTGGACAGAGCAGTTTTCTGTGTAGTTCTGGTTAAAGGTCACCGGTAATGATCCCGTCCTTTCAACCGTAAACTGTCCCGATCCATAGTGGACGAGTTCGGCCGTTAATATCGACGGCTGCTTATGGAAGCACGACTCTGTGATTGGCCGAGCAGACGAGCTGTTTGCTGCACTGAACCAGAACAAGAGAAGATCTCAGGCAAAACAAATCAGCTCTGAACTCAGTTTTACGTACTTGACGTCATCACTGTTGGCTGATTTGGCAGCACAACATGTGTGGGTGTGTGTCTGTGTCTGTGTGTGTGTTGATATTTATTTATATTTGATGTTGACAGACAGAACAGATCTGTAGGTTTGTTTGCTGATAAAAGACGGAACTGCAGTGAAATACCAAACATGTGAGAAAATGTTAAATGGCGAGGGCAATTATTTTTATACACACACACACATTTCACTACAAGTGAACTGAATGTGTTTACATCCGTTTATCTATTGTCTATAAAGCGTATAATTGGCGAATCGCAGGTCTTCGCACTCGTCTTCACCTCCACTGAATATTAACGACTTCACCTATAAATGTCTTTGATGTTTACAGGGATTCAAACCCAGCTGGGAGGAAGCCGTGCTAATCGCTGTACCACTGTGCCACCGACTCGATATATTTGAATTTTAAATACCTGCACAGCAACAAATAACCTACATGGGAAAATGTAATGAACTAGAAAGTGTTTCATTAGAACTCAAACCTGCACCAAGGCCCATTTATCCCCTTAATGATTCTCTGGGAAATTAGTGACAATTAAGTCCACAAACTTCATATATCACAATGTTAAAGACACACTTCTGGGTCCTCCCCTTTTTATCAGGACCTTTCTTTTCTTTTTCATGTCTCCTCCTTTTACCGAGTTGGGTGGAAATCTGTTTAAGCTCAAAAAACAAACAAACAAACAAATAAACGTAAAGGTGTGAAAACATAACCCCTGTGGTCTTTGTGTGTATTTTTGTGTGTGTGTGTGAGCCAGAGCCTTTAAGTGTCCGTGTGTAGTCTTTTTGTGCGTGTGCGGGTGCGTCTTTAAATATTCTAATCGATGTTTACGACCCCTGGCGAGAGGAGGCCTGTCAGGGAGCCAGCATCACTGCAGCTGGAGTCTCTGCCGGCCCACCACACACACACACACACACACACACACACACACACACACACACACACACACACACACACACACACACACACACACACATTTCTCCTCACTCACTCTCTCTCTCTCCACTAATTCTGTGTCGTCACTCCTCACAGGTTTCTTTAACCTCTAAACACCCTGATTCTCTCTCTCTCTCTCTCTCTCTCTCTCTCTCTCTCTCTCTCTCTCTCTCTCTCTCTCTCTCTCTCTCTCTCTCTCTCTCTCTCTCTCTCCCTCTCTCTCACTCTGTCTCTCTCTATCCCTCTCTCTCTCTTTTGGGTTTCAAATCATGATTCCCTCTCCACTGCTGCAAGGAAAACTCCACCTACTCAGCGCTGTTAATGTAGTCACTGACAGTGTGAGCTGCTCTCTCTTTCTCTCTCTCTCTTTCTCTCTCTCTCTCTCTTTCTCTCTCCCTGGCATCTCGCCCCAAACCCTCCTCCTCCTCCTCCTCCTCCTCCTCCTCCTCCTCCTCCTCTCTCACATCTCATCTCTACTCCTTCACATCGCTCTCCGGCTCCACTTGCGCTCGCAGCCTTCAGCCCGCTCTCCTCTCTCCTCTCTGCGCCTGATTCCCCCCCCCCTTCTGTTCCACACACACACATCTTTACACACACACACATATTTGCACACACACATATTTACACACATGCATGCATACACTCTCCCCTCTCTCGCTGTCTCCCCTCTCTCTCTCTCAGTCCCACTCGGTCCCGTGCAGACTTCAGGAGACCCGGGGACCAGATGATGATGCTGCTGGTCTTTCTCTCGCAGCTCTGATGCTGATTTGTTCTTTTTTCGTCCCTAAAAGAGGAAGAAAACTAGACTGAGAGCGATGTTGATGCAACAGCAGCTCTTCTCCCCTCTGTGCCGTGTGGACCTGCCTGCCTCCTGCCTACAATCTGCCCGTTTCGGGGGGGTTTAAGCGTCGGAGAGTGCTGCGCTGGCTGTGCGCTCTGCTCTGCGGTTCTGGATCGTCTTCTTCTTCTTCTTCTTCTCCTCCTCGTCTTCGTCTCTCTACTGAAGGATGCTCAGTTCTTGCCACAGTCTGGAATATTTCTACCACAACTGCCAGTACTCGTGCTGCTGCTGCTGCTGCTGCTGCCACCCCGGCCAGATCCCGGTCTGAGGCAGCCCGGTGCCCTCAGGGGAGGAAGAGGCATGTCAGAAGCTCTCGTGTTGCACATGGAAATGAGCCGTCTGCCTCTGGTTCTGCTGGACTCCAGCCTCTAAGACCCAGACTTGAGATTATCCCAAAAATCGCAGAAAGGCTCAGAAGAAATTGGGGAACCTGGGAGTTCCTTTCTGATGAGCTGAGAAATTCCTGCGTCTCTTAATATCGAGGAGCAGCAGCTGTTAACCAGCTCTTTGGTTTTCTGACTTATCCCCGACTGCATTCTGGCATCTGACTAAGAGGTAAGGCTGCTTTTACTCTCACTTCCTCACGACTCAGATTGAGCTTTTTGCTGTTCTGCTCGATGCTCGTTAGTGAAATGAACTAATCCACTGTCGCTGAGCGTGGTGATGTCGGTCGGGACCGGCTCCGCTCCATCCTGCTCACGATGCTTCTCCCAGAGTCTGTAGCAATGTGCCTCACTCTGCAGCTGCGGAGCCAGAGGGGTTTAATGTCAAGTGGATTTCTGGAGCCCTCTCAGCTTCCAGAGACTGTTTGTCAGGAGGAGTCTGACTCTGGTTTGCAGGTTCATGAGGTTTTTATCGTCTCTCCTGCAGAATATCAAACACTCTCATTCTCTTATTTGTTGGTTCTGCTGTAGAAGGAGAAGATGCTTGAGAGTTGATGGACTGTTCCTGGTTTCCTTCATCGTGCTCATCATCTGCATGAGCTGGCACAAATAATTGGTGCTGGCCCGAGACCCTTCTGCTGCATGTGAAGGGTCTGGTGTGCAGGTTGTGCATCGTACTTGAAACTCTGCTATAGGATGAATTTATTGTTGCGTGTTTTATTCCCTGTCAGATAGAATAACTGCATGGAATCTGTACATGCAGCTCCAGATGGGGGGTAATTGCATTTCGGGTTTTCACAGAGATCTGCTCTTCTTCTTCTGAAGACGCAGGAATGACTGAGGATATCACGCCCTGTTGTCTGACCTCATATCGGTCAGATAGACGTTCACACCTCAGAATGGTGTGACTTGATCAAGCCTGTGGGAGGAAATCCACACTTAAGGGTGATTGCATATCGAGGTCGTCTGTAGCATCAGCGTCATCGCCGCCGCTCTCCAGCATTCGTTGAATAAATTGCTCAAATGAAAGTCGGCGGAGACGAGACGCTCACAGATGCATTTTCCGCTCCGTCCGTCCGGCTCCGGCTCCACGAGCGATGAAGCCGACTGAAGTGAGGATTTCTATCAATGAAGCTCTTAAAGAGGGTTTGATGAAAACGCAACAATTTAAATCATCACTGTAAAAAAATACAACAAAATAGTTAATTTGGACTTAAATTCAGACCTCAGGACAATTTTAAACCTTTTAGAAACACGTAGACAGATGGTTGGATCAAAACTCGTTTGATCCAAGTGGACTCGTTTCCCTGTTGAGTTCTTATCCTCAGTTTCTTCAACTTATATATATATATTCATAGCTATAGGTATATTCAGACTACAGAAACAGTAGATTTGTGCGTTTGCCGAGTTCCTCTCGCAGTTACAATCCAGAAAATTGGAATTTCGTCAATTTCATTCCCATTGTCGTGCAGAGTTTGTGTAAAAAAGTTCACTAACGCTTAAAGAAAGAGAGAATTACTGAAGTCTCAATCCTCATCCTCATCCTCATCCTCATCCTCATCCTCATCCTCATCCTCTTCCTCATCCTCATCCTCATCCTCATCCTCATCCTCATCCTCATCGTCATCGTCATCGTCATCCTCAGCCTCATCCTCATCCTCATCCTCATCCTCATCCTCATCCTCATTCTCATTCTCATCCTCATCCTCATCCTCATCCTCATCCTCATCATCATCCTCATCCTCATCCTCATCCTCATCCTCCTCATCATCATGGAAGCACCAGACTTGGATGTTGGAGCTCTTAGTCGATGCTGTGTTCCAGACGTGTTTCTGAAGTCGCTGTGGAGGATCAACATAACACAAGATCAATTTCTGTTGGTTTTTCTTTCCCTCGTGTTGTCGTCTGTGTGCGAAGCTCCGAGCTGAACAACGTAGAGACGAAGAGGAAGTTCAACAGTTTATAGACAAAATAATACTAACAAGCAAACAAAGGAACCTTGGATGTGACTCACTCACTCTGAGTCTGAGCAGCTGCTCCTTCACTGCATTTGATGTTTCTTCTGCTTTTTCGCTGAATTATTTTTCTCGGCAGATATTGTTGTGATTTACAAACAATTCTAGACATTTGTCAGAGTTTTCATCACAATTAACTCAGTTATCATAGGACAGTTTGATTTATTAGATGAATTATCGTCTTTAGGTATCTTGAAACTAGAGACTGAGACATTATCTCCTTCATGGTTACTGACGTTATAAAGTGAGAAGTAGAGTCACTTTCTATAGAAACCACCAGTAGAGTCGCCCCCTGCTGGTCACTACACAGAAGACAGGCTTTACTTACCTATTGGCTTCACTTTCTGGACCTGGAGTCTACGTCCATATTGAAAAAATTCAAAAGGAAGAACCATTACATTTGGTGTGGATCTGTTTAAAGAGTCAGATGCAGATTTTCAATTTTCCATCAAATCCTGAGGAACAAATATAAAACATTGTTGTCAGAAATGATTGTTTTGACATCTGCGAGTTTGACCGATTTGCTGCAGATAATCACACAACTTCCATTTAACCCCAGAACTGTTCGTTGTGTGACCTTTTTCGAGACGTTTACATTTGTCCGTCTCCTCCTCTGGCACTTCTGATGAAATATGAACCATAATTACAGTAACCTGTGACTAAGCTGTGCCGGGCTCAGCGCTGGCTGTCAGCCGGATGAAGGAAAAGCTTCACTTGACGTCAGACGCTAATGGAGGTTTGGTGGTTTGGTTCCTCCCACCCACAGAACACCCCCCCCCCCCCCTCTGTCCTCCTGTGACTTTCATCAGACGTTGTCCATCATGGCTGCCACAGCAGTTTTTGCCTGTGCGACATTTATTCATCGTTGAGTCATTGAATTTCCTTGTCAATCCAAAGGACTCACTAATAATTCAATGAGATAACAGGAATAAATAGTGATTGAGTGGAGGCGTGGTATCGAGGTCCTGCCGACCAATCAGAAGTCAGTCTCATCTGTCAATCAGCCTGTTTTTTATATCATCAAATAACTGATTAAAACCAAACTGATCAGAAACATAAACACTTTAAACATCAGTGAGATAAGACAACAAAAATGACAAAAAACATCTTTAATGTGTGTCCGTGTCCCATCTGCTAACATGGAGAAGTATATACTGCATCCAGCCACCAGGGGGAGGTCAAGACGATTTCAATAGACTTTTGTCATGTTGTCGATCTTTATTTACAGCCTCTGATGTCACACGTGTTTATTTTCTAATTAGCACAAAATGCAAAGTACGAATGTTGCTGTTATTTTATTAAACAAATCAAAAATTGGGACAAATTAGGATTTTGAGCATCAACACGTTAATAAAACTTCCTCCTGTCATGAAACTCAGTGTTTGGACCAAATGGCCTTTTTGTCTATTGTCTTATTCAATGCAGCCTTTTTCTTCCTGATATTAAATACACAAAACAGATAATTAATTTACTCTAAGACTCAAACCAGGACACGTGTGCATTCAGAGACTCTGAGAAGATTCTTTCTCCCTCGGTTTCTCACAGCCAGCGCCGGTTTCCTGCAGGAAAAAAAAACATTTTCTGCCAAACAACTGTGTGTTTTTTTTTGTCTTCCCCCTGAGAAATGGGCTGAATGTGTGTTTTTCTCTGAGTCACTGGTTGGGAATGGGCAGTGATTCATACATTGGGTTGTTTTTCGCCCACGTTGGTGAACTAATTAGTCTTAAAACATGATGTGAATCACAACATGGCGACTGTTGATTGGTTGTTTCCATCACCGTCAGTCAAATATAATCAAAACTTGGCGAAGCTGAAGTCGATCAGCTGAGATTTTCAATTTTAAACTCTTGTTGTGACACAAACTGAATCCGAGGTGACGGGTTTGCTTCATGGAATAATGTAGAATAATAATGACATAATAACAATAATGAGAAAAATAAGAGACGAGAGGAAGAGGAGGGTGTGAAAGACAATCGCAGGACGAAGGGAGGGAGAGTAGGGACAAGTTCCGATTGTGGAACTGTCCGTCAGAAACAAGAACAGCGATGACGGACACATCGTACAAACACAAATCCCAAACTGAGAGTCCTCCAGGGAAGCTGTGGTGACGAGCTCGGCGAGCAGCAGGAGCTCGGAGGCGTGTCCTCTCCACGACGCCCCCCCGCTCTACCTCAGCGAGCGCTCATCAATTACTTACACTAAAAGCTCGCCCGTACAAACTTCAATTACACACACACACACGAAGCGTAACTGCATTAGAGCGCAGAGGACGCCGGCTAAAAGTCAGGAAAAGTTGATTTGGAGCCAGAGGAGGAGCTGCTGCTTCTCTGCCCCCCCGACAAATCACCTGACGACAGGTCCTCACTGTCCTGGGTTAGCCTCAGTGTGTGTGTGTGTGTGGTTGTGTGACGAATCTCTGAATAATGCATCAGTATATTTATTTCTTTGATTCAAAATAAACATCATTAAGTTTCACATTCGCTTCACTCGAGCTTGTGAAGACGCTCCGGACGGAATTTATTGTTTTTCTCATTTCCCTTCGTCCCTTCATCTTCTTCAACCTTCTTCATTTCTCTCCGTCCTCCACACCCTTCACTAATCCTCTCACCCCCCCCCCCCCCCAGGTGTATATACACATACTTTCTCTGCATGTATGAGCTTTTACTGGACGCGTCTCCTTATGTCCACTCTCCTTCCCAATTAGCAGCAAGGACAACTTGCATCTCTCAACACATTTCTGTGGATATTTCCTCAAACTGCAGCTCAGTGAATCTGTGTGTTGGTCCAGTGTGTTGTTGTGTGTTCCTGTTCTGTGAGCGTGTGTGTGTGTGTGTTTGTGTGAAAGCTTGTGAGTGCTGTGCGGCGCTCTCCGGGGGGGGGGGGGCAGGCAGGGGGAAGTCGGAGGCTCACTTCCTTCCCACTAATTACCCAGCAACAGTCCTCGCTAATTGTCAGGGCCTCACATGCGTTCCGTGTCTTTAAATATATATCCGAACGCAAACGAGGCGAGGGAAACGGCGAGCGGAGGAACCGGCGAGAGGATCGGCTTTGATGTGGAGGACGAGCTGTGACCTCCTCAGAGGATCTGTGTTTATCAGGCACGGGGGGGTTCCTGGTGCAACAACATCAACATAAAATCCACCACGTGTGTGAATATACATGTAAAATGAAAACTGAGATGACAGTTCTGCACTTCTGCCGGTTTCCTGCAATATTAATGTGAAGCTTTCCCTTTTCTCCGGAACAGAAACAGATATAAAACACTGTAAACACATGGAGAAGTATTATCTTAACAAGGCCTTGAGATGAACTGATTAGGTTGAAGAGGTCAAAGGTCACATGCTGACCTCACATGAGTCTGAACTGCACCGGTTGGTGGAGGCACACAACCACAGGGCGTTGGTTTCGAAATAGAATTAAGTCAACAGCAGTTTTATTATGATTGAAAAAGGTTGACTGCAAATAAATCAGATTTACTGTACAGTCACAAACAAAGCTGATATTACACACGTCTGGTTTTATTTCCACATCGCTGATCAGTAACAGGAATAAAACTAAATTACTTTCAGCAGATCAAAGGGCAAATCGCTGCAACTCTAAACCGGCGGCACAATAAAAATCTGTCTTTATTCTCGGGACCGGAATAATCAGGTTTAAAGACAAGAAGGGCGTCGGCAGTGTTGTGTACACTCACACAGGAAACACAAACAAAGACCTGGACCTTTGTTTATCGACAGCAACACAACGACCTGGACCCAAATATTAATAAACAAACAGCGAGACGCAGTTTGACATGAATATTTAATGTGAGGGAAGAGAAAACAAATGAATAGTAAGTAAAGGTTGTGTGGTTATTGTGCTGCCGCTGACAGATGGGGCTTGATTGTGTTTACCTTGCCATCTTTATGTGTGTGTCCTCAGATGTGCTCCTCAGCAAAATGGAGGTCAGTGGACCTTGGGGGGGGGGGGGGGGGGAGACAAAGCTTTATCTCCTGTCGGCTGCAGAAGAAGCTCCACCTCCACTGAGCGATGCTGACAGGCCACATTAGCAAACTGGAACTGATTTCACTCACGAGTTGGGGTCCTGTGAGGGATTGATCTGTCTCGTGGAGACAAAGGACCAACGCAGAGGGAAACTCGGAGACGTGAAGGAAGTGACACGGGAGAAGGACAGGAAGCTGCGTGTGTGTGTGAACACGCGTGATGTGATGCACTGTGACGTGAAGCGTGTTCCTGTTGGAAAAGAGAAACCTGCTCCTGACAGATCTCAGTGGGTTCAGGTTTGAGCTTTTTGCAGGTGAAACAAGTTCAAACTCAAACAGCAACTCAGGCAAATAATCAAACATCTATAGTTACATATGACTGATTGTTTTAACTGAATTTAATATGATTGGGTTTAAATTTATAATCTGGACCTGCTGCACGCTGAGGATTAATGCCTTTGTTATATAACTACTATCTACTATCTCAACTGACCCAATTCAAGTTATTAATATTATTATATTTGAAATTGACGTCTTTTTCATTAGTGGAAAAGTCACAGGGCCATATCGAGAAGTTGCCTTAAAACATCTGTAAAGCCAAAGGTAAATAAGATAAATAAAATAATGTTGTTAAAACAGCCAAAAAGTACAATTTATTCAGGTTTAAGCTTTTTGCAGGTGAAACAAGTTCAAACTCAAACAGCAACTCAGGCTAATAATCAAACATCTATAGTTACATATGACTGATTGTTTTAACTGAATTTAATATGATTGGGTTTAAGTTTATAATCTGGACCTGCTGCACGCTGAGTATTAATGACTTTGTTATATAACTACTATCTTTTGTGTCTCAACCAACATATATATGAATTCAACTTATTAATATTATTATATGTGAAAGAAACTCACAGGGACATATCGAGAAGTCGCCTACAAACGTCTGTAAAGCCGAACGTCCACAAAGGTAAATAAAATCAATAAAATAATGAAATAATCTTGTAAATATTTTACAAAAAAAGCACAATTTATCTTTGCAGGGAGTGGGTGTACGTTTAACTTTTTTTTATAAATTATATATTTTTATATGCAGGTGAAACAAACAGCAACTCAGGCTAATAATCAAACATCTATAGTTTCATATGACTGATTGTTTTAACAGAATTTAATATGATTGGGATAAAGTTTATAATCTGGACCTTTTCTTTCTCATATATATTAATTCAACTTATTAATATTCGCGTGTAGTGGGACTCACATAATTCACCCTCGTTCTTAGTATAGTTCTACACACTGTTGTTTCACACAGTTATTTAATTAATGTGTTAGGGATGAGTACGACTGTGCCGGGATCGACGTGGTGATGACGTCGATCCCAATGCATGCTGGGTAACGTGATGACGTCGGAGGCCCAATGCATGCTGGGTTACTTAACGCCATATTGTATTCATTGTTGTGATGTTAATAAACGGCACACACACTTGTGTTCCCAACTTGAGGAAATTGCCTTCTGTGTTTAAACGCAATTTCCACAATTATATGTGAAATTGAAGTATTTCTTCATTAGTGGAAAACTCACAGGGACATATCGAGAAGTCGCCTAAAAACGTCTGTAAAGCCGAACGTCACCAAAGGTAAATAAGATCAATAAAATACTGTTGTTAAAACAGCCAAAAAGTACAATTTATCTTAGTAGGAAGTGGTTGAACTTCTTCCAAGTTTTATGGAAATCATTTGGTGGTTTGTCCATAATCCTGACAACAGACGCGTCCATAACCTCCTAATATTCCTGTGACGCTGCAATGATCATATGTGACTTTGTGATGTCTTTGGTAACTTGTATATCTGAAGGTCTCTGATTCTAACTTGGACACTTTGAGCAGGACGAGAACAGGATTATCACGACAGCTGTTTCCATCGGCTCTCAGACCTTCACACTGACTCGTTCCAACACGTCTCCTGGTGAAAATATTTGTGTAAACGTGTGAAACCTGTAAAAGTCGGGCTGATTATTCATGAATCTGTGGAAATAAAACACGTCCAGTTTCCATGAATTAAAGATTTCCCTCCTCGTGCAGCTTCCTCCTTCCTGACGCCTCTTAGCGTTTCCCGCCTTTATTTCTCCACTTAATTGCGAGCTGCGTCCCGATTAGGTGAGGTGAGTCGGGGGGGCCGTCTGCGGCGCCTCTTTGTGGCGTTGAGTTACGGCGAGCTCCGTGTGCGGCTAAACAACGTGCATCGATTAGTTTGTCAAAGCTGGTGAATAATTCTGATGAGCTATTGATTGTTATACATCAGGACGTAAGTCACCTTGGTTACGGGCAGCTGCGTCTTGCTGATAGATCGAATGATGAATATATGATTATTGAACCTTGGAAACAAGGCACTGAAAAATGAGCACGTTGCTGGGGGGGTTCAACTCATCACTCAGCCCAGGATTATATTGACAAGCGCACGGGAAACACAATTGCTGAACACTAACAAAAAAAAGAGCCGAAAGTTTATTTTTTTCCCGTGTCCCGAAAGGTTTCACCGTGTGAAAAGCTGCGTCGGCGGCAGATCGGCGCCGCGGAGCAGCCGGCTGCTTCCAGGCGTGAGGAGGGAGGGGGTGAGGAGGGAGGAGGGGGGGTGCGTGATCAGCACTGGGCGAGCTTCTGACTGTGAGGACGCCAGCGAGTCGTGAATGAGGGTTCGTGTTCCAGAGAGAACAGGAGAGGAAGTGAAGGAGGAGGAGAAAGGGAAGAAAGTTAAAAAATGAAAGATGAGAAGAAGACAGAGGTGGAAAGTGAAGGAAACGAGGAAGAATAACCGGTCAAAGGTCGAAGGTCAAGGTCACAGTGGCCTCACACGGTGGTTCTGGTCCTCGTGAACATGATGACTTGAATCTGTGTTTAGGGAATTTCTTGAAATTTTGAAAGATGAGTAGATTTCCCTGGTCAAAGGTCAAGGTCAAAGGTCACAGTGACCTCATGAGTCTAAAGAAGTGTACGTAGACTGAAACATCCCCTGCTGGTGGAGGTGTGCGACTGCAGGGAGGAAATTTTACGTTTATTTTTTGGTGGATGTCAAAACAAAAGCTCCACAATCATCATTTGTTCATAAAACAATATGAAGGAAATTATAAACAGCTGAGCTGCTCCTTTACAGGACATGGTTTGTGTGTGTGACTGTGCATGTGTGCGTTTTCGTGCGTGTGTGTGTGTGCGTTTTTGTGCGTTTTGCACTGCAGCACTTTCACATTTCGTTGAGAGAGGAAATCACCGCAGCCCTCAAGACAAGAATCCTTCTTCTCTCCTGATCCACGGAGAAAATTAAATGAGTCAGGATGTGAAATTTATTCATTATTTGATTTGCATCTCCTGACCGCCCCCCCCCCCCCTGTTACAACCGGCTCCGCAACACGAGTGCCTCTGGCGAACGACTGTAAGTGCACAATAACACCGGTGTGTCATTTCCATGCAGATGTTCCCCGGGACCTGGTGGAATGTGAATGAGCCTGGTAATGGATCTGTGTTCTCTACATGTTGATTTAAACGGACGTGTGTAAACGCAGGGTTCCCCCCCCCCCCTGTTGACTCGAGGCCTGAACTGCAGCCTCCAGCGCCTCCGGAGCTAATATTGACTGCATGACTGATGGTGGTATTTACCTGTTGAATGGATCGCTGCTTTGAATGATGACAGACGGGTTTTTCATTTTCTTAACTCCTGGATTTTGCAAGGATGGCTGACGTAAATTAAAAGATACAGCGAAGAAGGAGGGGGCGGGGGGGAGGGGGGTGGAGTTGAAAAATGGGTAAATTATTTAAAACGTCCACAAATCCCCCGGAGGCATATTTCAAATGTGTGCAGGGAGTGTTTGTCACAGCCACTGGTGATGTTTCCCAGAGGTCCCACTCCACCAGAAGAACCAATCTCCTGTCAGTTTTAATCTGTGGTTTTCAGTCAGTGACGTGGAACTGGGAGAGAAGATCAACTACTGGGAGAAAGGGTTTGGTTTTCTGCTCCTGTCTCTTGTGTTTGGTTTTGATTTCGCAGCAGGATGAAGCAAAGTTGTCGATTTGGTAGAAGGATGAAAAGCTGGCCAAGAAAGAATAACGCAAAATATCTGAGTGGATCATAGAAAACAGGCAGATCCAGGATTTTATATTTTCACTTTCTTCTAAATGGCGAAGGTCAGAGGGTTGGCCTCGGTGTGTTGTCTCACAAACATCCAGCATTACAAATTAACCAGGATGACACAGCAGCAACTGATCATGTTGTCACTCATGGTCATTGAGCTGGAAATCCTCCGGGACTTCCAGGACTTGATCGATGAGTTTGGCCAGAGGTGATTCAGTTGAGATATTTTTCTCTGCAGTTCCGTGAAGTTAATTCTACTACACTTTGATATTTTTTATGTAAACTCTAATAAACGTACAGACTCTGTTGTTCTGAGTATTTACAACAAGCAATATTCAGTGCTCAAGTTCTATTTTTATCATGAGAATCGGTCCGTGTCTCCAGTTTAACTCATTCTCACGTTAGAGTCAAACAAATGAAAAACCTGTCGCTTCATTTCCATTTCAATGTCAAGTTTAAAACTGATTCTTCCTGAATCGAGTCAGGAACATTTTCTTCGGAGTTCCTCGGATCAGTTACAGTTAGATGTTGTGCCAGGAAACAGATGCTGCACGAGAGCAGGTGTCATGAGTTCCTCCGGTTGAAGCATCAGCTCCTTTTCACACCCACAGTTCATGTTCCTGCTCATGTTCAGTTTCAACTCCGCAGGTATGAAACAGCTGAAGAGAGGAAATAAGCCTCAGACTTGTTTGCCGAGACAAAATTATATTTACTATATCATCCTCCAGAGTACAGTCGGATATAATACATTTAAAATGAACTGAAGGAGACATTAACTCAAGCTCTAATGTTCAGAAAACATCTCTTTCCTCAGACTGTTCGTCGCTGCAGCTCCTCTTTTCAGCCTCTGTCTCAAACACTGTCTCTTTAAGACCCTGTCTGTCCTGATTGGTCAACCTCTTTCAGCAGGTGTAGGTAAGGTCGTCCTCCGCTCTCACTCTAATCTTCTTTACTAGCAGGTGAGTTAGACTAGCATCTATAGGCTAGCATCAGAACCTAGAAACTTATCAGTGGAGTTCGTAGAATCGTGAAGACTAGAGGAATAATATCTCGTTAACCTGTGACACTGTACGACTACTCAAATAAACATACGCCCTAAATGCCAGTGTTTTCCATAAGCACAAATTTCTCCTTCCCAGTATTTTACTCTAGCTTTAAACAATACAACCGGTGAAGCTGTTAATTCTTCACCAAATTTCCCCGATGGTGGTTGTGTTTGTTCCAGCGTCGTTTATAAAACCAGCTTCACAGACCGGCTCTTTATACCTAATCCTCATTATTCCGGCGTTAATTCATCACCTCCGATGTTACGCTGCTGCAGAAAACCATCAACCAACCTGACATCTCCAGCTTCGCTTATTCAGAAGAGGAAGTAGGTGGTGTGGAGGCTTAGTGCTGAGTCAGAGGTTGGGCCCCCCCCGGAGTCGTTAGCGTGTCCCCGATTCAGCCTGCTTCTTAAAAATAACACAGTTCATTGGCAATTTCCAATCGGACAAATTAGTGGAGGAAGCGAGAGCAGCAGATGGAATGGATTCTTGTTGCATCACCTTGTCAAGTCAAATTGGTTTCTACAGATCTTGAGCTGGATTCTACCTGCCTGCTGTAGACATGGAAATCTTTATGGATGTTTTAACAGACATCAACAGAGGTAGAGTTTGTCCTGGTGCTGCTGAGGCTCAATCTGACGGGAGAATGAAAACAGTCTTGTCATCTTGTTCTTTTCTATGCTTTTCTCTTTCAACTTTAAAACCAATATCCCTGTTATCCATCTACAACTCGCCCCCTGGAGGTGAGTGAGCAGAAGTACTCACTCCTTTGCCTCCTTAGAAAGAATCTCTTGTGTACGATGAAGGATCTCTGGTATCAAAGGGTCTCAGTGGTGATGTATTATCTCCGCCTCTTGTCCTCTTCATCGTTCTGTATTATTTGTATTTGCAGCAGTTTCCTGTCACACGTCATCGGGGTCTGAGCGATCTCACACTTCGTCCTCACACTCAAACACTTTGTCCGACCCGGAGTCGCTGAGCCGCTGAGCTCCGATAGCTTCTGTGTTTTTTCTTCAAACGATACAAATCCGTTGTGGGCTGCAGAGCTTTTGTTCCGGAAGAAGCACAGGACAAAAAAAAATCGTCCTTTCTGAAATGGGTTGAATTTCTGTTTGTGTGACAGTGTGTGTGTCGTGTGTCACTATAGAGAAAAATCCCTCAAAATGCATTTATCACTTTTGTTATTTAATCATTGCTGTTACACATCAGAACCAAATTAAGATCTAACTTAAGTAGTCAACACTTTATTTCTGATATATAAAAATATTATATTAGGAGTATAAGGGTTTATTTTACATTTTGAGAAAGAGTCAAGAATTTAAAAGGTTAGGTAATTTCTGGGGGTTTTCAACCAGTGAAACTTTTCTCTGTGTGTAAATGTTCACATGTGTCGTCTGGTTTCAAATTTAATCTAAAAGTCATCGAGACGTGAAATTTCTCAAAAAGTTTCATGAAAATCATCAATTGTCTGTCATCACGTCGCTAATTAAACGGCTGAAGTGGCTTAAGTCCAATTAACATCCATTCAGAAAACCATGGCAACGCGTGACTCATCGAAACGTCCCAACAGGACGCTAGGTCGAGAGGTCACAGTGTACGAGGATCTTCTCTGTCAAGATAGAGGCCGGGGGGGGTGATCCCTCTCACCGCTCCTCTCCAGAGGCCTGAGGTGTTCCACCAGGAGATCTTATTAAAACCCTTCAGATCTCATTTCCTGCTCAAGGCCTCTCGCCACCACGCCGCCTCCTCACCACCACGCCGCCTCTCGACCTGCAGGTGCTCTGCTTCTGCTCTGCGGCCAAGAAATTAAATAAAGAGCAAATTTTGTCTTGAGGCTGTTGCTTTGAATTTTTACGTCGAGGAATTAAAGAACAGAGGGAGCGAGAAGGAGTCTCTGGTTCTAATTAAGGGAGTTTTGTGCGTCCCAGGGAGAAATGATTATGGAAAATAAAAAGGTTTTAACGAGCGGAGGCCTCAGGATATGTTGACCCCCCTCCCCTTGCCACACACACACACACACACACACACACACACACACAGACACACACACATCCGACGGCCCTTGAAGACAACACCAGCGGTGAATGATGCCTCGGGCGTGTCTCATTGATTGTCTGGAGTTCAGTAACGGCCCAATCAAACTGAGAGCCAGGATCCAGCCGCCGCACGAGATCTAATAAAGACCAATAAAACACTTGGAATAATAAAGTGTGTGTGAGTGTGTGAGTGTGTGTGTGTGTGTGTGTTAGTGTGTGTGTGTGTGTGTGTGTGTGTGTGCGCGTGTCCTTGTGTGTGTGTATGTGTGTGTGTTAGTGTGTGATATCTAATCTATGGTCCATCTCCACTCTTGCTGTCTGTCCCTCCTCAGTTTATCACCAGCATCTATTAATTTTAAGACTATAAAAATGTATGTTAAAATCATAGACTGTAAATGAAGATGGACGCCATGAAGCCAAGTCATCTCGATGCCCCCCTAGTGGCTGGCTGCGGTACTGGTCATGAACTCCTCCATGTTAGCAGATGAGACATGGACCAAACAAACAAAAAAAACATAGAAATAAAACTACATGTTAAATAGTTGTGATTCGTGAGGACTGGGACTCGACTGGGTTCAGACACGATTTGCAAATCACACAAATAATGAATTGTAATAAAATAGTAATATGTTTGTGACGTGTCCATCTGAATCCACGCGGATCAGGAGCACAGCTTATTAGCGTTGTGATGTTCCAGTTCCAGCTGGTTTACATCTAGCTGTCTCCTGTGTTTACTGCAGCGGTGGATCGACTTGAGACGTCTCATTTTATTCTTAGCTTCTCGTGCCACCAGCTGTCGAGCAGTAAACTGAACCACAGGAGAAGATTATGAATCATCCATTACAACACATTAAAAGGTTGTATGAAGCTATTTTCATGCATAAGGCCCGAGATTGGATATACTTTCTTATTTCAGTCTATATTTAAATGCAGTGTCAACAGATTATGACGTGGGCGTCGACACTGAGCGGCGCCCGGTCTGTTTAATCCATCCGGAGGTGATGCCTGGACCAAAACCATCTTAGACATTATGTTATTTTGTGAGTGGCAGGTACAACACAATATCTGTCACATCCACCCACAGCTCCTGACAGTGATTACACACACGTGTTCATGTCACGTGTGCAAATATTGTGAAATATTTCTACATAAAGTGAAAACAGAAACTGAAAAGGAAGAAGCAGCCGACGAGAAGAGAGAAAATCACAGAGGATCAAATTACACGTTGTCAGACGAGTCAGCCTGACACGTTAAATACACGTTTGTTGTAATAACAAAGTGTCACCGCGACGACAAACACTTTGTGCTCTGAAAGCTCGACGTGACGACAACGAGCGAACGCACAAGTTCTCTGAGGAGTCGTTTTGTTCCAGTTCAACGTGACGTTACACTTAAATCACATCGGTCTTCAGGTTGGAAGAGAACAACTGTTAGCTGTTAGCTGTTGGTTGCTAGATAAACTGGTTTCCTCGTGTTGTCTTGATTTGTTTGCTTCGTTAAACTCGGTCACACTGTTTTTGGTTTTTCCATTAAAATCTTTCCATCCTTGCTGGCAAACATCAGAACAGACCTCGACTCAAATCAGTGGATTTAACCGCCTAATGCAAACTAGCTGCGATGCACAGGTGTGTGTACGACCGACTCCATCACCAGCCTACGTGATCGTAAACAGCGGCTAATCAGACTTTTCTACTTACAAAAGTCAGAGCAGCAGTTTTCATTTCTCGCACAACATCAGGTCTGAGGTGTGTTGATGTTTGAAACTCATCTTAGACCCAGAATCCAGACATGAACATTCACATCCAAACTAGCACTTCGTTCTTTTCTCTATTTTTCATGCAGCATATTTCTTTTTTAACAACCTCGGCCTCTTCTCAGATCTATAGTTGGTTTGCTCTGCAGCATCTACGCTGGAAGCTGCTGGACTCTGCATGTGACTGTTTTCTAAAGCTGCAGCATCAGGTGGGGAAACAGAGAGAAGTGGAGCTGGAGGTGCTGGTGGATGGTTTGATGTTCAAAACCCTTTGTTTCCATAACGGCTTCTTTTTGTCCACGACTACAACCCCTTTGTTAATCTTAACCTGCAATGAATCAACGCCATAAAACGAAGAATCATTTAAATACAAGAACATAAATATCTTAATGTATTTGAAAGCTCATTCTTCTGTCTGATGCAGAACAGCAGAGCGACTCCTCCGGCTGCAACGATCCAGAGGAAGAGAGCAGAGACTCCAGTGCACGTGGCGCTGCCGGAGCAGATAACAGCATCAGAGAACTCACTTCATAAACCGAGCTGCATGTGAACGAGATGCAGCAGAATTGTGATGCAGAGGATGCGTCTGAAACCTGCGTCGCTGTGTTCAAGTGGCTCTTTGTTCCCAGAAGAAGCAGAAGAAAGAAACCGAGCATCAATGACGCCGCCGCTCTGTTCCCCCGGATGTGGGAAAATAAACTTGTTAGGATCCGTTCGGCGGCTGACTTTCATTTGTCCTCCGCCGGGAGCTGATCCGCAAACGAATGTGTCAGCGCTTCATGCCTGATGCATGAGGCCGGAGGTGTGTTAAAACACCAGCGTCTTTGTGAGCTGAACAAATGACCCCGAAGAGGAGGAGGATCCATCACCGTGAATCATGGAGCGGGTTTCAGGAGCTGCTCTCCAGAACCAAGGAGGTTACGTCTGTTTGTTTATCAGCAGGATTACGCAAAAACTACACAACACAGTTCCAGAAGTACGGGTGGAAATATGAGACACAAATTGATTTTGGCCGGAGAAAGGAGATAATCCAGGATTGCTTCTAATCACATGAGAGATAGGAAACAATTCATGGATCTTGATGAAAAGATTTAAGCCTTTTTTAGGGGAATGTGAGCATTACTGGATCTAGCAGATTTAAATTGGGTCTTGCAAGGAGGGGGCTAAAAACCTGTTGCCATTAGCAATGTTCAGATGAGATCATGGGGATTCAGAAGAGCGAAGCAACTTATCTGTATCTTCAGTAGTTTTATAAATATGTCCGACCGCAGGAATTGAGGGACTTTCTAGTCTTTTTTCCCTTGGGAGACAAAAAAACAACAACTTATTATGTCAAAAAAGCACAAAATATACTTTTTACAATGATATTAGAGGTAAAAAGAATTATTAGATTTGCTTTTAGAAATGTATTTTATTTCTGTGGAGTTTACAAACTGGACAAATCTGCATTTCACGCTTCACCAACATGAAAACATTTTTCGTCTCTACAGTTCAGGAAGTTGAATTGTGGAGGGAGATCTCAGATCCTCAGTCTCAGATCTGTGAGATACAGAAGATGCGTAGTGTGAACAACATATCGGCCGTGGAGTTGTGTCCTGGTGACTCGTGCACGTGGACCTATGAGGGTCAGACGTGTGGAGGAGAGAGTTGAGCAGACGGATGAACGTTGGTCGTAAAGGTTTTGGTTCCAAAGTCTGGAGAGAATCCACAGTATCTGTTCAAAGCTACAACAGTAACATTCTGATCTGAAGACAGGAAGAGAGACATCTTCTGCTTCATTTTGTCAAGTCCTCGTCCCGTCACTCATCCTGTCGCTCGCTGTGACGAGCTGTCGGGCTTCAGAGGGGGCGTCGCCTGCAGCTGAGGTCGCCTCCTGGTGCTGGAGACGCAGACAGACACACAACAAAGCCGAACGCCTCCCGTCTGACAAGTGCTTTGCTCGTCTTGCATCTTCTTTTCAGCTGTGACGGGTTTGGGTTAAAAGGAAGATTTAGAATAATTCATCCAGTGGATTTCAGGAGAACTCGTTACAAATCCTGAATTCACAGGAGACGTGCGTTGCTCTGCAGCCGGAGGTCGGGCTCGTCCATCAGGATCAACTCAGCAGCAACTGTTTTATCCAAATTTAACAAGGTTGGCTTTGAAATAACTCTGAGGAAAAAGCACAAATTATAAAGTCACCGTCAGAGAAGAGAACGATGAACTAAAGGATGATTTTCTGCCTTTTTTCATATTTACAAGTAACGTCTGTGAGGGAGAAGGTTTCTCTGGTGTTTCTCACTGATTGAGTTGTGTGAATGTCAACAGAACAATTTGGACCATTCATCCGTTTCCCTGCTCTCACCTGAGGTGGGTTGAAGGAGAAGTGGGTTTGTGTCTCTCTGCAGTTCCAAAGCTCCTCCAGAGGATCCAGAGGTGTTCCCAGGCCAGATGGGATTAATAATCCTTCAGTGAGCTCTGCCCTGGAATCTCCTCTCAGTTGAAAACCTTCAAACATGAGTCCTCAGAGTCCAACTCACCTCACCCGGCTCCGTCTGATGCAAAGAAGCAACGGACACATGGAGACATTAGAATTCCGTGTCAGACAAATCAGCGTTTTGTCATTAAACGAGGAAACTGAGGTTCTGACAGTTGAACCCGGTTCACATGAATAATTAAATCACAATTAGCATGAGGTCAGATCAGATCTGTGTTGAATCTCTTCAGAGCCGGAGCAGAACAGACGGACAGAGAGTCCCACGGGCGACTGTCTGTCAGCCAGGAGCTAATCGGTGAACTCGTGCAGATTAAAACCAACGGGACAAACTTCAAAATAAAATGTACGTCTGTTGTAAAAAATATGAACATTTGGGTCTTTTCTTATTTGGTCCATTTCTCAGCTCAGGGTGCAGAGAGAACTTGTTTCCTCAGAGCTGCTCACTGTATCCATGGTAACCGTCCTCAGCTGTGAGCAGGACGTGGACGGAGGGACAGAGGGATGAAGGTTTGGTTGGATGGAGGGATGGAGGTATGGTTGGATGGAGGGACAGACGTGAAGATGAGACGCTCACGAGAAAGATGAACGTCAAACTGCTTCTTTAAAGCTGCGTCGGAAAAATGAATAAACTAAAGGTTTTAAATCTCCTGTTAGATGCTGTAACTTCCTCCTTCCTCCCTCTGTCCCTCCATCCCTTCATCCATCTGTCCCTCCATCCCTCTGTCCCTCCATCCCTTCATCCAACCATGCCTCAATCACTCTGTCCCTCCGTCCCTCCATCTCTCTGTCCCTTCATCCCTCCGTCCCTCCATCCAACCATCCCTCCGTCCCTCCATCCAACCATCCCTCCGTCCCTCTGTACCTCCATCCCTCTGTCCCTCCATCACTCTGTCCCTCCATCGCTCCGTTTCTCCGTCCCTCCGTCCCTCCCTCCATCCAACCATACCCCCGTCCCTCTGTCCCTCCCTCCATCCAACCATACCCCCATCCCTCTGTCCCTCCATCGCTCTGTCCCTCCATCGCTCCGTCTCTCCGTCCCTCCGTCCCTCCCTCCATCCAACCATACCCCCATCCCTCTGTCCCTCAATCCGTCTGTCCCTTCTCCCTCCATCCTTCTGTCCCTTCTCCCTCCATCACTCTGTCCCTCCATCACTCAGTCCCTCCATCCCTCTGTCCATCCTTCCCTTCTCCCTCCATCACTCTGTCTCTCCATCCCTCCATCCCTCTGTCCCTCCATCCAACCATATCTCTGCAATCCTCCCTCCGTCCCTTCATCCTTCTGTCCCTTCTCCCTCCATCCCTCTGTCCCTCCATCCTTCTGTCCCTTCTCCCTCCATCCCTCTGTCCCTCCATCCTTCTGTCCCTTCTCCCTCCATCCCTCTGTCCCTCCATCCCTCCGTCCCTCCGTCCCTCCATCCTTCTGTCCCTTCTCCCTCCATCACTCTGTCCCTCCATCCCTCAGTCTCTCCATCCCTCCATCTCTCCCTCCCTCCACCCCTCCATCCCTCCATCCCTCCGTCTTCTCTCTCTCTGTAACTTCCTCCCTCCATCCAACCATACCTCCATCCCTCCCTCCCTCCCTCCCTCCCTCCATCCCTCCGTCTTCTCTCTCTCTGTAACTTCCTCCTTCCATCCTCAGGCACTCTGAGCTCTTCTTTGCTCCACTTCCTCCGGCTGAAGGTTAAAAGACAGGAAACACCGAGTGTGATTCTTCTTCTGACTCCTTGTGTTTTATTAAACACTCGTCTCTCTCCCGGGAGACTTTGATCCCTCAGAGGTAAAATGTCTCTCTTTAAAACTTTAACACTTCCCTCCGGATGTCGTTTGACTCCATGAACTCGCTCTGTCGTCTGGAATCGAATGTTCCTTCCTTTTAAAAGCCGTCACTTCTGCAGAGTTTAGGTCTGGAATCCAAAGTCCTCACACAGAACATGACAACTCTAATGATCTGCTTGATCTGGTTCTGAAAACCAATGAAACGCTGCTGAATTAGAGATAGAAGTTAAAAGAAGCAGCAGCTCTTTCATATAAGACTTTAATTCTTGAAACATCACCGTCACAAAAGCATCTTCTTCCAGGGAAACTGGTGACAAACATCAAGTTATAGATTTTGGTTTCTATTCTCTGATTTCTGCTCAGTTGCTTCAAGACAAGAATCAATATTTACGGAACTCAAAAGCTTTGAAGCTTCATTGTGTGTATTTTCAATATTCTTACAGAAAAGAAATAGTTCCCATTAGATAGACAGACAAAAAACATGTGCAAACACAGTATTTATACACAGCTATCATAGAAACAGTAAAGAAATAAACATCTGGATCTGGTGAAGTTAGATGTGGTTTCTTAAGGCAGCTGCTCTGGGGATAAAGTGTGAATAACACATTTCAATCTGTCACATACGAAGCAGATAAAGAGCATTAGATTGTGTGTTGTGAGTTTTCCCTCGATGACTTTAAGAAGCACGTAGTTTAACCACAGCTTTGACAGATACACACATGTAAAGACGGAGAAGCACAGTGTTCAATGTCCACCTCAGCCCACTAAGGATATATGATAATGATGCAACATTAAATAAACGACTGCTCTCCTGTTCGGGGGCCTCGGGACTCCCAGTAAGAACAGAAACCATTACAGTGACGGATATGAAGCCGAGCGCCACGCTCATCACACCCAGTTGCATGCTGGGAGCCAAGCAGGCGAGGCGGTGGGTAACGCCGGGGCCGCGGGACCTCCTGGGGAAAACAAATTATCACTGATGGAAAAGAAGGTGAGGTTCTCCGCCTCTCCCCAGACCCGGTTTTTACGATGACATTATATCATCTGCGCTGTGGGTAACCGCCATGATGGAGAAGCAGGGTTTTTTTTTGTGCAGATTTAGCGGCCGGAGCGGCGAGGAGATGTATATTCACTTTATGGTCATTACCCAGTAAGGAAAGTGCACCTTCGCCGCTGGTGCTTTGGCAAACGTCCCAATTGGTTTGAAAACGATAGCGTGGCCCTGGTGGCGTCATTTGAAACCCTGTTAAAGCTCCGCGCTATTAGCTTAGCCTCCGAGGAGACGAAGAGTGGATCCACTGCTCAGACCTCGACACGGTTCAACTCCTGTGTGGAAACATTCCATCCCTCATTTATACAATTCATCATTAAACATTAATATAAGAATCAATATAACATTATTAAGTAAAAACTGAAGTATCACATTGTGTTGCACTGGGATACTTGACACTTTAACTCCTGTCTACACCTTGATCGGACTCGTTAAATAGTTAATTGAGCTCAGAGACGAGTCTGTGGGAAAGTTCCAGAAGAAGTTTGGAACAACCAGGACTTCACGGTTCTGTGTCTTGAAACACGTTGGAACCAGTGACCAAGAACCTGATGGTCAGAGGCGGAGCTTCTGAGGGTTTGTCTAGATATGGATTATTATTATTAGGCCGAATAAGTTCAACAAATAAAAACATTGTAGTGACAAATAAATCTCTGTGTTTAGCGATAAACCAATTTTTCGCTCTTACGTTTTCTTACCAAAACCAAAACGATGCGTTCTGGTCCGTGGTGATGACGCTCACTGCCAAGGGGGCGGAGCCACAAAGTTCCGCACTGCAGGTTTAAGGATATTTTTAGCAGCGGTTTTACGCCAGTTTATGACGCTGTGATGATTTTCTTTTCTTCTTTATTGTAACAGTCAAAGAAAGAAAGCTCCGGCTTAATTACTGTGTTCAGTTCACCGGGGCTTTGTTCCCCGGCACAATGCTGAGGAACGGCAGATGGTGAGACCTGAGAAACGCACACACTCACACAGACTCACACAGACACACACTCACACAGACACACAGTTGTCTCCATGACTCCAGAGGACATGACATTAACTAACATTCATTTCCTGCAGACTACAACCTTTTAAACGTGTCTCTTTATTTCATGGGGACGTGCTGTGTCGTCCAGACAAGAACTTGTTGTATCCACACACACACACACACACACACACACACACACACACACACACACACACACACACACACACACACACACACCACTGGGGGTGCACAAATCAAACCGTGCACGTTGGCCTCCAAGCAGAGGATCCGTACAAACACAAACAGCCGTGATGCTGCAGTCTTGGGGATTACAGCCCGGTTGTGTTGTGGACCCGGTCGGACTCGGTGGTTCGAGCCTCCATGTCTGAGGGGGGGGGGGGGGGCAGGCTGGTAACTAAGGGCTGAGTCATGTGACACACGAGGAGGGAGCAGGAGAAATGAAACACGAGGAGGAGGAGACGTGAGGAAGAAAGAAGGAGGGAGAGGAGAAAAGACGAGGGAACAGAATCACCTTGTGAAACATCTCACTGTCAGAAGCTCCTCAGACTGATCAACCCGGCTCCTCTCTTCAGATAATTGGAAGCTAGCGTGTGTGTGTGTGTGTGTGTGTGTGTGTGTGTGTGTGTGTGTGTGTGTGTGTGTGTGTGTGTGCACGGAGCCACGGGAGACAGAGAACATATTTTGGCAGAGCTTGACAGGTCAGACAATGGCAGGAGGAGCAGAGCACTGCAGTGTGTGTCCTCCTGTTGGTGTGTAGATGAACGTGACGGCTTCTGCATATGAACGTTTATGTGTGTTTTGGTTTCCATGAAGCTTTGTGTGTTGCGTCCTTGCAGCAGCGAGAACAACCGGCTGCAGGTAAAGGTCACGGCGGCTGGTAAAGGTCACGGTTTAATTGTCTCCTGCTACTCGCCCCTGGTCTCCTCGGAGCCAGATGAGCTGAGGGCGACGCTCCAGAAGAACCTCGGCTCCAGGACCTTCGGTTCTGTTGTGGACGCACGGACAGAACATCGGTCCAGCTAGTAAAAAAATAGCCTTTGGCAAAGTGATGAGTCAGAGCCGGGAAAATCATTTATAGTTTTTTATATTTGTTAGTACGAAGAATCCTACGAGGCTGCAACACACTGCCGAGGATAAATAATAAAAATACTCGGACAATATTTGAGGTTCAAATCGGTTTGTTTAGGATCTTTAGGAGTTGAGAAGTTTAGCTTTCGACTGAACTCAGGCTCCCCCTACAGGTGGGGAGGTGTTATTCACTGGCGTCAAAAATATGAGTTGTGTTCTGTATCGCCCCCTAGTGGCCAAACTCACATATTTTCCGCTAAAGAACGTTAGTAAATCAAAGCAGTTGAATTTTGAGTTGACTTGATGCATGAACAACTTCAGCAAAGGTTCTGGAAATCTAACATTAATGAGATATTTTGTGCGAGTGAATAAACTTAAGTCTCTGAAGTCGTGTGGACATGATCATTAAGAGCAGATTTCGTGACAGTCAATCAAACAGCTCGGAGGAATCGGTGAGCACATCGACTTAGCTCTCGTAAACAAAAACAAAAAAATCTAAAGAGGATGAAATATTACTTAAAATATTAAAAGCTTCCAACACAAGATATTTTGTGAAATTAACCCGTTTATTAAAATCTGAGTGGTTAGGATAAAGATTTAAAGAATAAAGACCAAAAACCACCTTGATATGATGTAAGAGATTTAAACTTTCCATCAACACAAACCTTGAAGTAGCTTCAGATGCCAAACAACTCCTCTCCAGTCGTGATTAATTAGTTTCCAGCAATATTTTCAGCGTTTAGAGCTTTTGCCCCAGAATTAACGCTGTAAATCCCCAAAAATCCTTGATTAAAAGAGAATCCCACAAGTATATTCAAATAAAATCAGATCTAACTGGTTTTACATACTAAGTCCATTTGGTCCAGGTCTTATAACAAATGTCTTTCTCGACCTAGAGGGAAAAAGAGATATATAACATAAATCTCATACACAATTTCAATCCATTCTGTTTGCTTCATCTCATCATTATTATTATTTCTGTTTTTGTCCTGAGATATTTGTCACCATTGTGAGACTGAGTTACAAACGAGTTCATGCAGGAAATTGATGATTTGCAGCTACAGACGGACTGGGGGGGGGGGGTGATTATCAGGGACCAGCAGGACTCAGACTTTCTGACCTTTTTTGAATCTGAATTTTGCTCAGGTCTGATCCGCTCCCTCAGTGGAAAGATGTTTTATTCATCTTGTCTGAAATAACCCGAACCAACATAAAGCACCTCGTGCTGCTGGGGGTCCTCGGCCCACCGCGGGCTGCAGTCGGCCGGCTCTGCGCCCTCATAACGCCGCCCTCCGGCCAGCTGCATTAATCCCGGGCCCCCCCCCCGCCGGCCCTGGCTGTCGACTCGTGTCTGTGCTGCAGGAGGTCATCATCCCAGCTCGCGTGTGGGCCCAGATAAAAAACGAGAATTACGACCTGGTTTAATGGTGTCGTTTAGAATCCTGCTGAGGCCTGAGATAGCGTGGCTCCTCCCGTCCACTCTGTCTCTCTCTCTGGGCTTCGGTGCGATGATGAGGAGGGTGAGACGAAGAGGACAGACACACACAGACACACGCTGGAGGGTCACACAAGCAAAACATCATTTGAATGCAGGTTTCTTTAAACAGAGAGAACGTGAAGGAGAAGAGGTCACGACATCTGTCCACAGACACAGAAATATGTATCTGGACGAAGCAGAGATGCTGTTTGAAAATCCAAACATAAACTATATGAGTCACTTCAAGGGGAATTCAGGTATATTTCAACCAGGGCCTTATTTTTATGAGTTTGTGTTTGTAAAAGAAAGGTTCTCACAAAAACGTCCTTGTTATTCTGGGTCTTTTCTAAGAGTCTGGAAAACGTTACACGTCTCGCTCAACAAGAAATCTACCGTGCATCAGGCTATTTGCTTTTCTTTCATATTCTCTCCAAACTTCATCATCATTGTCCACATCAGAACATCAGACGAAGATTCAGCTGAAGTAGATTCTCTCAGTAAATACCCGGCTCTGCTCTTCAGGTTTCTCCCTCACTCCTCCACCTTTATCTTCCTCCAACAACCCGAGTCTCACGAGACCTGAGAGGGAAACTTCTCGCTGAACGGGACGATGTGTGAAGTTACTGAATTCTTTGCAAAGACCCAGAAAAACAATCGGAGCATTTTTATTCATGAGAAAAAATCCATTTCAGAAGACATTTGACTACTGTCCCAGTTATAGATTACATTCTATCAACTGTTGCTGTGTCGAGACGATCAACAGATTCCAAAGGTTTTTGACGCCAAACATCGGGTTCCAGGATCGACCTTCAAGTTTCTCTAACACGCACAGGAACCAGTTTTAGCTTTCTGATGACCAGCGGTGAATCCAGCCAGCGTCTCGGCTCCGTCTGCATCGGGTTCAGGATTCAGCTCAGAACGCCTCCGCTGGCTGAATGAAAATAAACAAAAAACAGCGTTTGATTTATCCGTGGCCGCGGGCCAGCGGAGCAATCGTCCGCCCCGGCGCCGGCTATCAAGGGCATCTCTGATCCGAATATAACTAATCAATTATTCCAGCTAATGACCCTACAAGATCCCATTTAGACAAGGTCGAGCTTCCACTTGGCAGCCGCAGCCCCCCCCTCGCCGAGTCCTCTCTGACGTGAGCCGGCGCTGACAGCTCGTCCCGGGCGGCGTGTCGGGGCTGAAGGACCCCGTCTCCTCTGGCGTGATGGAGAGCTGTCAGTCGTCGACTCACCGCAGGTTTCTCCACCACGGTGCTGAGCTCAATTAGACGGCGGCGGGGAGGATGTGTGAGAGTGATGCCGCCGGCGCCGCAGGTCAGCTGACGTCTGTCAACCCGTCGTGTAGCGAGGACGCGAGCGGCGTGTTGGCCCGCTGCTTCCTGCTGTCGAGTCCTGAGGCCACGTGTCCGTCTGGCGTCCGCTGATTACTCCTCCGTCTCCGCTCGGGCTCCGAAGGTTTCCAGGTTCATTCTGTGAAACGTTGTTGTTTCTCTCACTTTGAGTTTTGTTAATTGCTTCATTATCGATCGTTCACTTTGTCCTCGTGTGATTGGCTGCTGGGCCGGTGAAACCTTCTGGAGATTCAGAGCCGCTGCTGCTGGGGAACGTGTCTGAAGAGAATTTAGATCCAAACTCCAAACTGGTTTCTCTGTTGTTTTAATGTGATGTGCACTTGTGGTCACTGCGGTTACTTAGCAACAGCCTCACTGTCGGACTGAGGGAGAATCACCAGATAAGTTGGACAAACAACACGGGTTTCGTTGTGTTGAGCTTTTATTTGAAAAGATTATTTTTTCATGCAACATGATGTTGTTTTTTTTTATCTAAACAAACAACTTTCATTTCACCCGCTAAATATTTTATGCCCTAATCTGCATTTAGGCTTTTTTGTGAATCACTTAGCGTCTTGGAATATAAAACACAATTTATCCTGAAGAGAAACTTTCTGATTCGCACTTTGTGGACGAACGATCAGACGACAGAAAGGAGAGAAAGTCGAGTTTGTAAATACTTGTGTTTAATTGGCTCTTTATCCCGTTTGTCAGTGTGTGAAAAGATTAAATGTCGTCACAACATTATCTTGTCCTGATTAAAAGGTCAGAGGTCAACCTCAGGAGGGCGGACGGCTGCTGATTCGCTGACAGGATCCTCGTGTCACTTCTCACTCGTCTATTTTTAGAGTCGACGTTCACGTGGAAACAATAATCCTCTGATATTAAAAGCCCCGGCCGTGCTTCCATCTTGTGCCTGATGAACTGAGCGGCTGCACCAATTTGTGGATCCACTAATTATGTTGGATTTGTATTTTGTAAATTTTCGCTGCGTCCTGCTGGGAGACGAAGCAACATTTCATTTTCAAACAGAAAACATTGGTTTAGTCGCCGTCTGGGGTGTTGTGTGATTTTGTGTGTGAGTGTGTGTCTTCATCATTGTTACAGCAGGAAAAAAAAACAAAAAAACCTCCAACAGGGAAATTAATTCCATATTCCACGCGGCAGAGGGAAGCTCCGTCTCCCAGGTTCAAGGCAGGGTTGCTTTCCGATAGCTTTACTTTGCTCTCAGCCGCTGGGAGTGATACGTATGCTTGTTGTACAAAATGATGTAGTTTGAATACGTAACAATGTTCCGTGCATCAGAGTCAAGTTCAATATCTTGCATGAAAATGAGTGAGACAGTTAATTAAAGCCTGAGAGCTCGACCGGACTCGATCAGTAAATGAGATCAAATCGTGGAAAGTTGATGTTTCGGTCGCTGCAGATGTTTAATCCTCAGAATCTTTGACTGCAGACGACTGACGTGATGTGAGCAGAGAAACAAACAACAGGCTTCGCTGCTCTGATTGAATTCACGTCTCCTCAAATTCCCAAAACTCTCACAGTTGAAATATTCATTTCACTCGGCTGCTTTCTGCTTCTCTGAGCGACGCGAGGATTCAACGTCACATGTCGACGCCACTCGAGCTGATGAGAGTCGTAAGGACGATTTCAGACGTGAACTTTTCCTTTCACACGTGGGTAGTAAGAAGTAGCAGGAGATCGCCCGGGTCCAACTCGCACACAACAACGGGAACATGAGAGAATCTCCTCGTGTTTCTCTTCTTCATCCTGAGATATTTATATTCGTTTTGCAAAGTACATTTTGTATGAGATGACGTTCCTTACAGATTCAACGCAAAGATTGGAATGACGCGTTCGATATAGAACTGAAATTCACTACATTTGCTTCGCAAGCTTGAAATATTGGATCAATTCTCAGGAAACCCTCCTGGCACCGACCTGAGTCAGCAGCTCATTGAACTGGTCACTGGTCGACCTCGGTTAGCGTTGGAAACCACAGTCGTCCAGAAACCCAGCGAACGCCACGTGGAAACCTCCTTAGAAACGTCAGCACCAAACCCACTCCCTCACTCTGACATTCCACTTTTCACTGTATCCTCACACGGACTCACTTAGACACGTCACCGGCTGCAGGACGAGCTCCAGATAATTTGTGTTCTCACTTTTCAGAACCTCAGGAGAAAGTCTGGAGAACGTCCAGAGTTCAGAGCAGGTCTGAAAACAGCTTTAATGTGTAATTAAGAATCTGAGCCGCAGCCAGACGCTGTGACATCATCTCGGCTTCTTCGTTTGGTTTGAGAAACAAAGATGTAAATCATGAACGATCTCCGTCCCCTCCTCGGTGTGACGGCCGGGGGGGGGGGACGACACGTCCGTCTCGTTTAAATACAAACAGGAAGCGATGCCAGGCGACTTCCTCTCCTCTCCCGTTTTCTCCTCCATTTATTTCACCCAAACTGAAGTCGTCGGCAGTCTTCTGGATCGTTAATAATAAACTGTTTCCTCCGAGTGAACCCTCTCTCTGTGAACGGCCTCTCCTTCATGCGCCGGCTCGGCTAAAGTTTAATATGAGCCGTTAAAAACTAAAAGTAGCGGGGGGGCGACGATACGGAAGTGTGAGGATAGAGTAAAAAGCTGAATGTCAGCGTGAGTGAGTGGGTTTGGTGATGACGTTTCTAAGGAAGCTTCCACGTGGCGTTCTCAGGATGACTCTGGTTTCCAGCGATCCTGGTTCTGTCGCTACAAGAGTCTCTCTTTGATAGGACAGGACGGGGGGGGGGGGGGGGGTAGACTCCCAGACACGTGAACACACCTGAGCTGTGAGTGTCGGGCTCGATTTGATCTCGACTCAGGAACTGAAGCTGCTGGATTATCATTACCTCTGCAGGGGAGGTTATGTTTCCACCCCCGTCCGGTGTTTGTCAGCAGGATATACATATATTGTTGTTTTGTTTTTATGTTCAGTGGCAATTTCACATATTTCCAATATATGCAACTGTTCAGTTTACTAAGAGGTTCACTTAGTTTTACCTCAGTTGACAGAGTTACTTTTCCTTGTTAATGAATATTAACGGTCACCGCCTATTCCAGAAAATCTCTGCACGTTAGCACTATACATGCCCATAACTCTCTCACTGTATATATTGTTTCGTTTTATATTGTTTTATATATATTTATATATTGTTGTTTAATGTCTGATCGTTGTTTATGTGCACCAACCAAACCAAGGCAATTTCCTGTATGTTCAAATATACTTGGCATTAAAAGAATTCTGATTCTGATTCTGATGACACAGAAACTCCTGAAGGGTTTTTGAAAGCAGTCGGTGAAGAGATGAGATCTGAGCCGAGAAAGAAGTTGGTCAACTTTCTGGATTGTTTACTTTTACTTTCTGTAACATATTTAATCAATTCCGAGAGAATAAACAGTGGTCCTTCATCATGATGCTGCTGACATTAATCACACTTTCATAACTTATATCAAAAGTTTCTTTCAGTTCAGTTTGCACAAAGAGTTTTATTTTAAAACAACAAATTCACTATATGTGTTTATTTAGGTTGAAAAGTTCCTTTTGTTGGCGGCGGACATTTGCATTTAAATATCAGTTGATCTTGATCTTGTGTTTACTTTGTTCTGACGGACGGAAATGAAAATCAATCACATCTCAGCTCTGAGGAGAAAATAAACAAAAGCTAAAGAACGAGAGGAAGAGATGAGAGGAGAGAGGAAGAGGAAAACCTAATCTGAAATGAAAAATCTTAAATCAAAGAAATATGCGCTTGTTTTTTAGTCCGACACGTAATTTATACTCAACCGACACTTTTCATTTCACTAAATAATAAACATCTTGAAACATTTCCTGTTCTGTTGTTTTAATTAATGCTGATCACATTTTATAGCTTCAGTTTGTCTTGTTTTTGTGATTTGTATTTTCTCCCTGAAACAAAAACTGACCTGATGACATTTAAACAATATCGACCTGATGAGCACGGAGACGAGTTATTAATAATCACAGCAGCTCAGTTTTAATCAAAACCACAGTTATAACACAGTCATAGTGTAAGAGACAAACAGTTTTCTGGGGTGACGTGGATGTTACACATTAATAAACCGATCTACACTATATATTCAAAGGTTTCACTTGTTATCGTGGTTAATGATCGTGTCTTTAATAAACTGAGAGTCACAGATTCCTCTCTGGCGTCCTCGGTGGCGTCCGGATCTCGTCTCAGTAACTTGATGGATGGACTGTGTGACATCATCTGTATGAACATATGCAGGATATAATAATCATGTAGCTTATCCTGCGTCCACCTGCAAATGGATGAATGGATGTCAGATGAACTCCTCCACCCCCCTGTCGCGGCGGAGGCAGTGGGCGGATCTTTATCCATCAGCCTCGGCTTCCAGTCCGGCCTCCGACACCCGTCCCACTCCGTCAGTGTCAGAGCGGGGGGGGGGGGGGGAGGGCAAAAGCCGGCAGCTCGATTTAGCTCCTGGCGCTCAGAGGGGTTCCTTCACGGGTCGTTACGTGGCAGAACAGTCGGCTGTTTACGAAGCCATTACCTCGGGCGCTCGGGGGGGCTGTTTGGGTATTTTCAATTATATCACGTGGGATCGTGTGAGAGCAGAATGTGCAGTTGGACGAGAGGAGACGGAGGTTCGATTCCCGTCTGATCCGCCATCTTTAAAAACGTTCTTCATCCGACGACAAAGCTGCAGCGAAGGTCAAAGGAAATAATCAAGTCCTCGAAACAAACAACAGTAAAATACAATATTTACAATATTTGATTCTCTCCATAGAAACAGCAGCAGACACATTAAATTACTTTCTTTATTGAATATTATAACAATCTATAACAATATAACAAAATTAAACGATCTCCTGAGGTCATGAGATGATGAAGATTCTGGGGAGTTCAGCAAAATGTCTCTGTTGTGTTACCTCCTTTTGTTACATCCATGTTTGTGTGTTTGTTTGTTGGTTTGTTTGTGAGTAATTCCCACATCACCTGGTGGAAAGATGAAGAAATTATTTGCATTATTGTTTTTAACGTAGTGACGTCTAATGATCAGTGACATCATCGTTTGAGTCTCTGCATCCTGTAGCTTATAGAATAAAGAAGTTTATGCAGGTTTATAATTACTGTGTGATCATATGAATGATTTCATATAGTTTTATAATGCATTTACTTTTCAATCGATAACGAGACACAACCTACTGCTTATTTAACCAATTATTCACCAATTTAACCAGTTATTCATTCTGTATAAATGTTGTGGTGTAACTGGCGTCAGTAGAAAGTGTCGGGTTCGCCCCCCCGACGGCCTGGAGTCATGAGAAGCTGTTTCTTGGCTTCCTGGTGTCGGGGGGGTGGAAACCTTCGGTCGTCTTCACCTCAGTTTCTCCTCAGAAAGGGGCGGAGCAACAAGTCGATGTATGAAAACACATAAAAGCATGTTGATCACCTCTTTGGCAAAGAGCTGTGGAAGCTTCGGATCTGGACTGTAAGTCAGGATCGTCAGCGCTTCTCTTTCCTCCGGGCACCAGTCCTGTGCCCCCCCCCCGCCCCCCCACCCCAGACTGGGTCACGCCAACATCCCTCAAGTCCGTCTGAATGAAGACATCCATCTTTCTGCTAATGCATCAGTAAAACCGCTCATATAATCGGACACTCCAGTAAATTTTGATTAAAGAGCTCCACCACTTCCTGAGCCTGATGGTCGTCTGAGAGGAAACGGCCTGTGTCATAAACGTGTTATACAAGCCTCAGGATGAAATATAAAGCAGCCTCCGTTCTCCTCCTTGCTTATTTCTGTCTGCGAGCCGAGAGGCAGTGTGTAAAATAAATAAAATAATAACTTTGATAAAAGCCGGGGTTTGGTCATTTATCAGAAAAATTTTTCTAAGGGGAGAAAAGGCAGAATAATTAAAAACAGCTCGTGAACTTGAAGTGAAGAGAAGTGAATTATCTGAAGTTGTGCGTCAACACTGAAGTGAAAACGACTTTTCAGACTCGACTCGCTTCAAATGAAAGTTTTTAATCAACTCACAAAGTTTTCGATACAGTTTTATTTATTCCTACAGTCATTTGTATATGTAACTTTATACAGTTGGTAGTATTATAAATTCAGTAACTTTAGAGTTATTACTAAAGGTAAGCTGGAACACATCTGAATATTATGAGGTATAATGTAATTTAGTTTAGTTCTTATAATTTCTCATCAGTTCCTTTAATCATAGTCACATATCTAGTATTACTGAGATATATAATAATAGTTTAATATATAAAAAATATTGTATATATTCAATTCTGCTTGAAATCAACTATTTTTGAATAATATAAAGTTCAGTCTATACAGGCTTAGTTGGTGTAATGTAATTGTCGTTCTGTCTTTTAAACAATTTTAAAATATATTTAAAAACCCAATATATGCAAAAAATGTCTTGATTTGAGATGTTCAATGAAAATCGATTATTGTGACCTAAAGATTAACATTTATTATATTGTTAAATAATAAAAAATATTAGAAATATAATAACCAAAATATTCAGTCATTATATTTCTATTTCCTTTTTCTCTATAGTTTGTTTCATCTGTCTTTTGGCAAGTTAATTATGCCCAAATCATTCCAGATAATATTCATATTATTAATATTAAGAGTAGTTAAACCTTTAAATGTCAAAGCCGTCATAGAGAATTGATTCAGGGACATGTGGGACAGTGTCTGTGTTGTCAGGGTTGTTGTTGTGTGAGCTCAGAATTTATTATTGTGCGTTTGCTTCATTTGTCATTTTCCTCTCGACTCTGAACTTTCCCGCTGTTCAGCCACTTCTGGAAAGAGTCGTGTGCAGTTTCTGTTTTGATATTTTAAACACAGACGAGTTTTGCTCTTTTTCAAGTTAAAACAACAATTTCATATCAGAAAAAAGGCAAAACAACAGACATCATCATTCAGAGGGACAGAAGTCGTTTTTCATTAACCCTCCCGTCCCAGGAGACACTGTCCTCCTCCCTCCTCGTGGCTCAGTCAGTTCTTCTCTTGTCAGCTGGGAGCTCAAAGCATCTTTCTCATCACAAACCTGCCGTTTGAATTAGTCGCCTTCGCTGGGATTTCTTTGGGAAATGACATTTCACCGGCAGCAGGCGACGGTTCTGAAGTCGGAGGGAGAAGCCGTGAGAGCCGGAGAAGAACGGATGGAGCATCACTCTCCTGTTTGTTGTTTGCTATTTACTCCTCCCGCTTGTTTTCACCATCCCTTCATCACATCATCGGGACGGGTGGTGCTGCAGAGAAAAGCTCTTTGAAGTTAACAATAAACCACACACACACACACACAGGGAGAGAGAGGGGCCATGTTATTATTCTATTGCAGCTTCAGTGGAGGAGAAGCTCAGAAACCAATCACAACTTCCAGAGATCGAACAACAACAAACACATTTCCACTTTTCCTTCAGCGTCCCAGCGATGGGAGAATCCAGCTGAGTCAGCGTGTTGGAGAAGTGACTGGTTGAGTCGAGAACTGGAGACGGACTCGGTTCAGATCTGAGGCTGAAACATTCACACGTTTAGTCCCTGGTGTTTATTAAGCTGCAGAAAAAACAAATTATACAACATTTGCCAAAACGCAGCCGAGAGGATTCTTCCAAAGTGGAAATAACAGGAAAACATCTTCTTCATGTATCATTTAAATATATTCACCCACAAATATGTTTGTAAAGTTGCAGCAGTTGAGCCAATATGTAGAAAAGTGTCTCCTCTTCATGCGATGCCAGAAAAGCCTTTTTTTAATTTTCGTGTGAAGTTGTTGTTTCTATTTTTGTTCCTTTACTCGGCCTGGTTCTGATTTATATCGTTTAGTTTCTTCTACCGACGTTAGAACGAATCCAGAAATCCTCCCGTGTTAGTTTCTGATAAAGAGTCACGGCCTCGTGTCGTCGTCTTGTTTCATAATCACAGCGATGAGGGAAATAATCAACCATCAAATACAAAACCCTTTAAAAACTGGTGAAGTCAAAATTATTCATCTGAAATCTACAGAATCCACTTCCTCTGGCTTCTGGTTCTTTAGATATCGAGGTCTAGATGTGAACTCTCATAAGACAGATGCTGATTCCTCACTCCACTGCTCTTAATTAGGTTCTGAATGAGAAGCAGTGAATGTGGAATCAGCCTCTCGATACCTGATAAATGTTCATATCTATTAAACTTCTCTCCAACCTGAAAAGGAGAAATCCATGAGTGCGTCAGCGTCGTTTCCTCGGACGTCAGAGCTCCTGGTTCCTCAGGTGTTTCTCCCCTTTGACCACAGCCTGTAAGAACTAACCGGAGGCTCCGGCTCACTGCTGGTTTCACCGGAGCCTCTGGGATCCTAAAGACGTCAGAGAAAGTCAAACAGCTCTGACGCCTCTGGATTAGAAATGTAAAATGTCATCAGACTTTAATGAAAAACCCAAAACGAGATCAGGACCTGATTCCTGATGCTCCCGTGAGAGAAGCCTGTTTCTGTTTCAGTCAATTTCATCTTTGTGATTTTTTAAGTGAATGAGTCAGAGATCTGTGAACTGACTTCATCTCACCAGTGAGAATCTGCTTATGAACATAGATGTGCTTCAGACTCCGATTACACAACAACTGATTCTTCAGACCCGGCTGCTCCTGCTCTCGACTCCCTGGAGCCGATCAGATGAGTTCTGTGCTCCTCCAGTTGCCAGAAGGCACTGAGGCAACGAGCCGGCAACCTTTGAAACGCTCGAGCTGTGTGTAACAATACGTCTGCCGAGGTCTGTTTGCCGGTGGTTACGAGAAGTTTTATGTTTCACTGGCTGCAGCCGCTGAGCTGATGGGAGGAGTCTGACCTGCAGGAGGAGCTCAGAGAGGTTCTGACTCGACCTCATGGTTCTGTGAGCGTTCTGCCTCGGAGATGAAGAATATCAGGTTTCCAGCGTCGGTGTAAAACCTGCAGCTTCACGTTGGACTCGTGTTAGAAAGCAGACAGTTTGGTTTCTATCCAGTCGGGTGAGGACATATCTTCAGAGGTGGTTCTGGACTTCACAGCTGGAACAAAGAGAAACTCAGGTATCTCATGTCTCGCTTGTGATGTGGATTTATAACAAATCAAGTTTCGAGATACAACGAGTATCTGTGAGGCTGCCGAGGAAACCTGTGTTTGTTCAGACGTCTGGATTCTCTCTTTGTCTCTTTGCAGAAGGTCGACTCTCTTTGCTCCTCTCCTCTCCAGCGTCTCTCAGACCTTCTCTCCGGCTGCAGAGGTCTACAGCTCATTAGCAGACAGGTTCCCTGGCTCACAGAGACGCTCGGAGCTCTGTGAACACACGGAGATAATTGCTGTTTAACTTGCTGCGACTCACCTGAGTAGCTGCCTTTGTGATTGTGACTTCAAGAAGCTGCTAATTACGTGGTTCTGGTGGAATGAGAGGAAACAGAAGACACAGGTTCGGAGATCAGGCTTCTTCATTAACTCTTGTTGTCGAGCAGCTTCATGTGAAGTATTAACACGTGTTTTTAATTCAGGCCAGTTTAAAACACACAGAGAGGTGGTGTAGAAGAAGAAATCACTTTATTATATTTTTTACTTTACTCGTTAGCTTTTCAGAGAATGATATACAGACAGTTTATATAATCTATCTATAAGAAAGAGACCATCATGGGAAGGATGGTTCTTGGCGGATGTTTTACTGAGTCATGTTCTTGTATTTGATTTATCGTGCTTTCAGAAAACATCTGGTGATGAACTGGGAGCAGAACGTTACCTCGAAGAACATCTTAGTTATTAGAAGAATAAGAAGAAGTAAATAAATATATATATCACATATTTTAGAGAAGCACTACCAGATTCTTACTGTGTTTATGAACCAGATACTTAAGTATTTCTGAAACCTCAGTACTCCAACTGATACTTGACATGTTTTTATTTTGACCTAGCATTTGTTCTTTTTTAGGGCGGAGCCTCACTGTTCTCTCTGTCATTAGAGAAACAAAAAAATAAAATAGTCGACCTCAGAATATCAGACTTGTTGCTCAAAAATATCAAAGTGCGTGAAAAGCAGATACAGATGAATCAGCCTGAGTTCACTGCTCAACAGATCAACTCACACACAACTGAGTCACGTGTTGTCGGGATGTGAATCTAATCACAACACAAAGGTTGTTTCATTGTGTTGAGTTAAAATACACACGTTTCAAAACAGACCTTAAAAATAGTGTGAGTGAGATAACGACCTTCTGCTGGATCCGTTCTCTGGAACCTGTGAGGATGAGAGTTGTGTGGGCAGAACCGTGTTCTCTTCATCCTCTTCATGTCCGTGTTGTTGTCGGTGGTTTTTCTTCTAATCCTCACTGTGGGTTTGTGTGTTTTATCTTTTGGTGAAAACTCTTTGAACCCAGTGAGATGCGCTGGTTGGAATGTGCAGCTTGTGTGTGTGGTGGGCGGCCGCAGTGTGAAATGAGGCTGTGGGTCACCTGTCAGGAAGTGTTAGGGTTTAAACCCCCGAGGTGTGTGTGTGTGTGTGTGTGTGTGTGTGTGTGTGCGTGTGTGTGTGTGTGTTTGTGTGTGTGTGTGTTTGTGGATCCCTCCTCATCCTCTTGTTACATCACTTCAGAGGTTTTATGAGTTTCCACTAGAGGATTTCACAGGAAGAATCCAGACATCACGTACACACACACACACACACACACACACACACACACACACACACACACACACACACACACACACACACACACACACACACACACACACACACACCACCAGCCTCCCTCTCGTTATGTGCTGCGGTTCTGATCCTGATATAATGATGCCACAGGACACACATTGTCTGGCCGCAGCCGGCCGACAGGCAGGTCGTGATGCAGAGTTAATGACTCCGCGGTGCGGCGGGCGCTCGCTCCGGGACGTTTTTATTTCCTAACGCCACGAGCTCGCTGCAACTCGCCGGGTTCACGTCTCCTCGTGGTCGTTTGTCTGCAAACCTCCGGCGCTCGGACTCGGTTGCTTCACCCTCGAGGCCTCAGACTGGTTTTAGTGAGGAAACACCACGAGGATTTAATGGTTACACACCAACACGTATTCATCATGAATATTGTGGTGCTTCAGCCTATGGAAACAAGTTTTTATTTTTATTTTATGTAAAGATGGACGACGTGTCTCGTGTTCTTTCCACGATCCAGAAACAGAGCAGAGAGGATCCTGGGTACAAACGCTGCCATTTGGAGTTTGTGATCATTTAGCATTTCAAACCAATTTAAACCAAACTAATCTTAGACTCGAACATTGAACATCAGAGTAATGAGAACAACCTCAAGTGACAGAAACTATTCTATGTCCCGTCTACTAACATGGATAACACAGGGTTTGAGGCCTTTGCTGCCTTCGGCCACTAGAGGGCATCTTTGGATTCAACCCATAATTAATACGTTACATTATGTTTTACTGCGAGTTCTTAAAGACAGAATCAGAAACGTCAGTAAACAAGAAAATAAATGTAAGGTTGTATTTTACAGTCTTGTTAATTGTAACCTTGTAAAAAATAACCTAGAACAGTGTTTGAATGTGAAGCAGATAAAGATAAAGGTTAAAGCCAAAATAAAGAAATGTAACCTTCAAACGATGATTTCAAACTTGTGAGAGCAAAAAGTGCAGTTTTACTTAAAAATATGAAGTTATTATAATTACATAAAGTTGTTTGCATGGCAGGTTGGTGCATGGTGATAAATGTACAATGTTAATAAAGTTTAAACAACAATAAACCAGTTATCGTTAATTGGAGATTAGAAAAGTCAAAGATCTGAGAATAAGGATCAACTTGGTCCATTGACCTGATCTGTAACTTACAATTTACTTCTCGATCAAACCCACTGGTTTCCTGCGTCTGAACTTTAATCTAATTAAACAATAACCTCAGTGTTTCCATTAAACTAAATAATAATCAACATCACCATTGGTAGCAACTCATGTTCCAGCAAAACATGCGAATACCGAGGGAACGAGCGATTATTGGAAAATGTCAAGCGACGCCGGCTCTGAAAACACGACGACTTGGCTGAAATCACATGAACTCAGCAGGAGCCTGTGATTGTGAAGCCAGAAAATTAACTTTTAATGAAGTGAAATGGAATTATTTCTGCTTGACACGGGTTCCTGAGCGTGGTGAGGATTCACGCCTGAGCCCGGGAACGTGAGAGGAAACAGAATCACACTCTGCTTCAGTGACTCACAAACTGTCGAGATTACGTTCACATCTTGGTCGGGTGAGAAGCTGTTCACCGGTTTGTCTATGAAATTAAAACAGATCAGTTCAGTCTCTGGTTTTGTTTGTACATGGAAAATTTGTCGACTCAATATCGTCAGATTTGTGTTCAGTGAACTGGTTTCATTGAGTAAAAGCCTGTTGCCATGGACACCAGCAACCTGACCATTACTTTAATCTGATATTCACTCAAGTTGCTAATAGGAGATTCTGTTCATGTTACATTTTAAATGATCATAAAACCAAACCTGAGCTTGTTTAATGCTCAATGTTGCTGAGGAGCATTTCCAGTGTTTTCTTTCAGATTCAGTAAAATCTAAAACTCTTTATTTTACATCTATATTTCCAAACACAGGCAGATACAGATGCAATTATGTAAAAATTCCAATAGCTCGTATTAATGTGATCAAGGTCTTCAGCAGCTGAGAGTCTGAACAAGCTCCATGTGTTTGTTCCATTTGAGCAGTTGTTAGTTTTGCCTTAGTTTGAAATTACAAAGTATATTCGTGTTAAATTGATCAGAAGAGGCTGTTTTTCTTATCAGGTAAATATTGTAATAAACCGTGGACAAGGTATTGAGTTGACTTCCCAGCATGTTGTTTTGAAGTCGTGGTAAAGGGTGTGTGTGTGTGTATGTGTTTTTGTGTTTGTATTCATCCTTCTGTTGTTTGCTGATTTTATTCATTTATTGAATGTGGAGACTTCCTGAAATTCAGAGAAACAAAAAATCAGCTCCAGGGAAAATAACTTTGTTTTCGAGTATTTACTGAATGTTTTCTGAAGTCGATTGTTTTCCAAATCCAAACTCACTCGAACTAGTAAGTGAAAACATTTACTGAATCCAGCAAAACACAGAGTTTAACTCAAGTTGCAGAAGTTAACTTTTCGTTTTAAACCCTGTTCCTTCCAGCAGTGAGTGGTGCAGACTGTTCCACTGCTCAGGACACAACTCGCTGAGTAAAGGAATAAAGTTCTCTGCTGAACTCACAAGTTTTCATAGCTTTATGGTTTGTGTTACTGTAGAGCGCCCCCTGGTGATCTGTTGTGGTCTTGATGGTGTATTTTTGGGTTTTCACCGTTTTAATCCAAGTTCTGAGAAACAACTTTTCTACAAACTTCTTCTCTATGGAGTGAGATGTTTGACATTTTTTGACAAGTCTTCGATCAAACCTTTTGTTCACAATGCACTGATATGATGTAGTTTTAATACGATGCCTGAAAATGAGACAATCTTCAACCAGACGAGTATTTTATCTGAATCTAACGTTAAATAACTACAAAAGAGGAACAGCCATGGATAAGAACCAGGAACAGAACGTGGTTGTCTTCATCCAAAAAATCTAAATTTCTGTCCGTCCAGACTAAAGCAGGATCTCATTAAAAGTAAAACTAGGTTATCAGCGTTTACAAGCTTCAGTTTCAGGTTGTTGAGATGTAGGCGTCGTGTTCACGCACCAGGAACAACCGATGCATTTTAAAACTAAACTCTATTCGTGTGGTTTTAACATGAGATCAGTTCTACTCATATTTCATTCTTTGATGCAGCCGTGGATCCGACAGCAGTGAGAAGTGAACGTCTGAATATGTCTTCACCCTCCGAGGCTCGGAGTCGCTCATGGCAACGCTCGGATCTTCACCAGATCCTGGCAGCAACATCACACGTCTCCAGAAACAATCTGAGGCTGTTTTACCTTTGTGTCTGTGCAGAAACATGCAGAGTTTCATTTGTCCTCATACGAAACTCCGAGGTTTCCTCAAGAACTCAATCACAAAACTCAAATATATGTATCTCCGTGTTCTGGAAGTGATTCGCAGCTGCAGAGGAACAATCCTCAAACTTCACCTGGAATATTTAATTTCTCATATAAAATCTAATATTTTTAAGATGCACACAGACAAATTTATCGTATAGATTCGATCTACACGTTATATTAGACATTGACAGTAGCTGTTGGAGGACAGATGCTGTTCTCTGGCCTCCACCTCAGTCATATGAATGTGACGGGACCTGATGAAGAGACACCTGAACCTGATGTGAGGTCTCTGAATTGTGTAGAAGAGATGGAATCCTGCAGCGTGTGAACGTCCAGAGGAACCAAAGATATCAGGAAACACCAAGAACTGAGTGACAGATCGTACAAAACATAAAATTTTTCTAAATGCTCTGCTATGAACTGGAGGTTTCCAGGTCTACTGGTTTAAAACTTGACTTTCTGGTGCGAATACCAGGTGAATACAAATCCCAGGTTGATCATCTGCAGCTTCTCAAGAACCAGATCTGTGAATCTGATAAAAACTGAGCCACAGATCGTTCAAAACATACAATTTTTGGTTGGTTAAAAACACTGAAGGACAAATAAAACGCTGAAGTGGCTTTGAGACAAAGGTCAGAATGTTGAGGACACGTGGAGCTGGATCCGACTTCTCGTCCACATGGAGACGATTCACTGATTCTGGTCTTAAAGAATCTGCAGAGGAGGAGAAGTATTAAAATCCCGGTGAGCAGAGTTTTATCATTTTGAGTCATTAGCCTTCCTGGAGCCACAACATCAGACTGGTGATTGTCCTGTTATTGAAAAGCAACTCTTCGCTGAGTCATTATGAGCTTTCCAGTGCAGGTTTATTACGAAGTTGCTTTCATATTAGTGCTGATGGAGCTCGCTAATACTCCTGAAGTTATATAAAAGTACTTTGATATTAAAGTACCGGTGTTTATAGTGATGTACTGTGTGAGGTTTCACTTTGTGTTGTGTCTTGATGTTCAGTTAAAGGTCGTCTCAGGATGAATAATCATAAGTGATGCCCGAAGCCAAGGTTATTTTATTATCCAGAGTACTAACGAGAATTATGACTCATTTAAAACGCTCTGTCAATGTATCTGACTTTTCCATGAACCATCTTCCTGAACCGTGTCTTTAGAACGCAATCATTTTATCAGAAAACCTTTGTGTTCTGAACTCTTAGTGCGTCTGTTGTGGTACAGAACCTTTTCTGAAGTGAATGTACAGAGAGTTTCATTTTCCTGCGGGGTTTTTCAATAGCTTTGGTGCATTAGTTAAAGTAGACATTTAGTGTTTTTCTCTTTTTGTCTTCTTGGTTGTGGACGAAGAAAGAACTCATTGAATTTAGATTTCTGTGACGTAGCGAGATGTGTCCTTCGCTTTGAAGGAAGTGGGAGTTCGTGACCTTCGAGAGGATTTATAAAAGTTCTGTTCAGAGTTAAAAAGCTCAAAGTTGTAAATGAAAACACGGAAGCTCCTGAAACAACTCGTCACAGACACGTTCCGGAAACTGTGATGTTTGAAATCCGGAGTTTCTGACAAGTCTGAGGTGGATTTAAACAACCCACCAGGAGACCAGTAGGTGGCGCTGTGACTGTAACTGAATATTTGTTATGTAGATTTCTTCAGGCGTTAATCATACATGTCATATTTATTTATGCAGCTCGATGTTTTCAGGGTTGAGATTCTCTCGCTCATGTTCCTTCATCATTCGCTGTGACCATGTAATTATGGTGGAAAACGGTGCAATTATCTGTCATCAGTGAAATAATTTACAATGTGAACCATGACTCAGGAAACTGTGTTGTCATGGCTTTGACCTCTGACCTCTTGAATGATTCAGACCTGTTGTTTTTTTAAAGCATCTCAGGCTCGATTCCCTCAATACTCGTTTTCTCTGATAATAATTAGAAGCTCCGTTCTAATGATTTGTTAAAACTCAAGATATTTACGCCTCAGGATTCTGAAACAAACTCTCTAGTGTGTTTGGATAATTTCTCTTTTGGCTCAGATATATATTTAAACGGATTCTGAATCCTCACCGGAGACGCTGATGTTGTCTTTTGCAGTTAGTTAATTAAACTTGGTTTATTCAGGAATTCCCATTGAGATCAGACTGTTCATCTATCTGCTGAAGAGTAGTAGCGGTTTCCGTGGTAACAGGTTGGTTATGAATTTGAACAAATTGACGTTAACAGTCGGGAGATCGTAAAAAAAACCTCCTGCGTGGGAAGTTGAAGGATTCCATTAAATCTGCTTTTAATTAGAATTCTCATCAATTTCAACATAACTTTTTAAAAATGTATTTTTAACTGTTTGTGCAGTTTTTGTTTGAACGAGCAGAGAAACTTTCTGATGGACGTAAGGCTCAGTTTGTTCAGAACCAGTGGATTCTGCTCTGTCTGTGTTTACTCAGCTGGTTCTGACTCAATCTGTGTCCTGTGTGTGTGTGTGTGTGTGTGTGTGTGTGTGTCCTGTGTGTGTGTGTGTCCTGTGTGTGCTTTTAATAATCATTACTTTTAATGTGATTTTATAAAACAACATCGTTTGATTGTAATTGTCTTTTTAAAGCTTGATGCTGACTGAAAACAAACCACTTGACAAAACATTAAAACAGAATCAAAATGCACTTGTTGATAAAAGCTCCACAGATTCAATATGAAAAGCATGTTTAATATTCACATTCATGTCTCTGCAGAGTTCTCATCTGAGACTGAAACGTATCTGTTCTGTCACAAACATATTTTAAAAGATTCATCATCAACATGTTACCTTAATCTAATGACACACTATTTTAGCTTCAATTGATTATGTAAATCTGATTACATAATCCCAGATAGACAACCCAACATGTTCTAAACAATAACTAGTTTAATTTGTCTTAGTTGTGTTGAAATGGTTTTCACCAGGAAGGATCACACCCCATGTGATTTAATGGTTTGAATGGAAATTGATATATTCAATGTTGAGGAGAAATGAATGGAGGTAGAGTGAAGAGGTCGAGAAGAGAGAGCATCTGATTGGCTGAGGGAGATTCACTGTGGGGGTTCGGTCTCAGACATCATTCCACAGGAGCTCATTACAGGATCTGTAGAAGGAGAGAAGAGAGGATGAAGGAGGGATGGAACAGAGGATGAAGGAGGGAGGAGGGAGGGAAGAGAGGATGAAGGAGGGAGGGAAGAGAGGATGAAGGAGGGAGGAGGGAGAGAAGAGAGGATGAAGGAATGAAGGATGGAGGAGAGAGGGAAGAGAGGATGAAGGGATGAAGGAGTGAGGGAAGAGAGGATGAAGGAGGGAGGGAAGAGAGGATGAAGGATGAAGGAGGGAGGGAAGAGAGGATGAAGTGATGAAGGAGGGAGGGAAGAGAGGATGAAGGATGAAGGAGGGAGGGAAGAGAGGATGAAGGAGGGAGGGAAGAGAGGATGAAGGAGGGAGGAAAGAGAGGATGAAGGAGGGAAGAGAGGATGAAGGATGAAGGAGGGAGGGAAGAGAGGATGAAGGAGGGAGGGAAGAGAGGATGAAGGATGAAGGAGGGAGGGAAGAGAGGATGAAGTGATGAAGGAGGGAGGGAAGAGAGGATGAAGGATGAAGGAGGGAGGGAAGAGAGGATGAAGTGATGAAGGAGGGAGGGAAGAGAGGATGAAGGAGGGAGGGAAGAGAGGATGAAGGATGAAGGAGGGAAGGAAGAGAGGATGAAGGAGGGAGGGAAGAGAGGATGAAGGAAGGAAGAGAGGATGAAGGGATGAAGGACGGAGGGAAGAGAGGATGAAGGGATGAAGGAGGGATGGACGAGAGGATGAAGGAGGGAGGGAAGAGAGGATGAAGAAGGAAGTAAGAGAGGATGAAGTGATGAAGGAGAGAGGGAAGACAGGATGAAGGATGAAGGACGGAGGGAAGAGAGGATGAAGGATGAAGGAGGGAAGAGAGGACCAAGGGATGAAGGAGGGAGGGAAGAAAGGATGAAGGATGGAGGATGAAGGAGGGAGGGAAGAGAGGATGAAGAGATGAAGGATGGAGGGAAGAGAGGATGAAGGATGAAGGAGGGAAGAGAGGATGAAGGATGAAGGACGGAGGGAAGAGAGGATGAAGGATGGAGGATGAAGGAGGGAGGGAAGAGAGGATGAAGAGATGAAGGATGGAGGGAAGAGAGGATGAAGGATGAAGGAGGGAAGAGAGGATGAAGGATGAAGGACGGAGGGAAGAGAGGATGAAGGATGGAGGATGAAGGAGGGAGGGAAGAGAGGATGAAGGGATGAAGGACGGAGGGAAGAGAGGATGAAGGGATGAACTTCATTCATTTGAAACTTCACCTCCCTCTTCCTGTGAATCACCCTCTTGTAATGACTCATGTTTTAATCCCTGTTTTGCTTTCCCACAGTTTCTGCAGCTTCCAACATTTCACAGGTTTTACTTCCTCACTCCTTGTCGCCTCAGGCTTGAATTTAATATGTAAAAAATCATGAAATTTAATATAAAGAGACAGACGACACAAACCTGGGAGGAGTCTTTCGGATGAAGAGGTTTGAACAGCAAGTTGTTGTGTTTTGAGGTCAATTCCAACGAGTCCTTGTGAATTGTTTTGCTTCATATTTGAATCATGGGGAATAAATAAGCAATGACAAATAATGTCTCAACCAATCTCTTTCCCTCCAGAAGCGAGAGTTTCTCCTCTGGTCTGCAAACGGGCAACAATGAATAATTGAATCCCCGTAGGTCTGCATCACGGAGACGGGAATATACTTAGTGTCAGATGGATATTAATGTTAATAATGTTAAGTGTATTTGAATCCAATACGCCGGCTGACAATGCAATCCCCTGGAATGTATTGCACAAACATGCACCTCACAAATATGAGGTTGTTTTTTATTCCCTCTGAAATCAGCGGCGTGCTCCACGTGTAATCTTCAGCATATTGGTTTGTGACAAATGGTTCTCGGCGAGTCAGGAGAGGAATGGAAAGCATCTGTAAACAGCCACGAGCATTTATCACAGGGATATTAATCTGGATCCATGTGTAACGTCTGCGTGAACCCGGAGAATTTATTCAAACATTAACTCCTGTGAATCTGAACGCTGAGGGGCGGAGCTTGTTGGCTCCGGGTCAGCTGATCCAACATGTTCTAAACAATGACTAGTTTAATTTGTCTTAGTTGTGTTCAAATGGAGAGGAAGAAGAGATGAAGGAGGGAGGGAAGAGAGGATGAATGGATGAAGGAGGGAGGGAAGAGAGGATGAATGGATGAAGGAGGGAGGGAAGAGAGGATGAATGGATGAAGGAGGGAGGGAAGAGAGGATGAATGGATGAAGGAGGGAGGGAAGAGAGGATGAAGGAGGGAGGGAAGAGAGGATGAAGGAGGGAGGGAAGAGAGGATGAAGGGATGAGGGAGGGAGGGAGGGAAGAGAGGTTGAAGGGATGAAGGAGGGTGGAAAGAGAGGATGAAGGATGAAGGAGGGAGGGAAGAGAGGATGAATGGATGAAGGAGGGAAGAAAGCATGAAGGGATGAGGGAGGGAGGGAGGGAAGAGAGGTTGAAGGGATGAGGGAGGGAGGGAAGAGAGGACGAAGGGATGAAGGAGGGAGGGAAGAGAGGATGAAGGATGAAGGAGGGAGGGAAGAGAGGATGAAGGGAGTAATGTCCATGTGTAACGTCTGCGTGAACCCGGAGAATTTATTCAAACATTAACTCCTGTGAATCTGAGCGCTGGGGGGCGGAGCTTGTCGGCGCCGGGTCAGCGGATCCAACGCCTCCTTCCCCCCCCCATCTCATGACTGAGCTCCAGAACAGATCTGCTCGTTATCGTTAAGTGAAGCTGATATTTAATCTATATAAGTATAAGATTATATCAGAAAAATCCAATGTTTGCAGGTTGTAGATATTTATAGAGGAAATAGTTTCCGATACAGAAGCAGATGCTGTGACTTCAGGTGCATTAATGTTCATAACATAATAAAACTCTATATTTCCTTTATTTTTATGGTGAATTTCCTTTGGAAGCAGGTTGTTGGAGTGGAACATAAAACAGAGAAGAAGAATATTAAAGTGTAAAACCAGTGTAATATAAATAAAGGAGAGAGATGTTGTTTTAATTTGATATAGAAGACGTGTGACAAACTGTTTACATATAAAACAGAGTCTCTGCTTAAGGAAGAGTTGAAGTAATTCAAGTTTTCCAATTCAAAATTCAAAAAATAGCAGTTTTTAGACTAAATACTTTTGCTGCTAAAGGACAAAATAAATGGATCAGAAACTCAGCTGCAAAAAAGAAACAATAAAGAAAAGAAAAAGGCAGTGAAACGGATCGAGGACGTTTTTAAAACATTAGTAGAAAGTTTAACTGAATGATGTTTGTGAACTTGTTTGTATAAAAACAGTGAAATCTGTTTTTTGCACAACTTTATAAACAGATTTCTATATACATCGTGTAGTTCTGTATTGAGGGAAGTAGATTCGTTTTTGTGATGAATAACATTTATAAACAGTTTAAACATAAAAACTGATCAAATGGTCACAACACAATGTAAATAAAATACAACCTGCTGCACAACAAGAAACAAATGGTTGAAATCCATGAGTCAGTTTTGTTCAGTTATGTTTATTATTTTACACTTTCACAAAGAGCAAAGCATTGAGCTCAGATCTTTCAGCACCACGGACAGCGACTGAACTGAAGTTCCTCAGCTCAGACGCCGGTTTTCGGAGTCAATATCATCCATCTATTCATCCATCTACTCATCTACTCATCTATTCATCCATCCATCTATTCATCCATCTATTCATACATCCATTCATCCATCTACTCATCTATTCATCCATCTATTCATCCATCTATTTATCCATCCATCCCTCCATCTATTCATCATTCATCCATTCATCCATTCATCTATCTATCTATCTATCTATCTATCTATCTATCTATCTATCTATCTATCTATCTATCTATCTATCTATCTATCTATCTATCTATCTATCTATCTATCTATCTATCTATCTATCTATCTATCTATCTATCTATCTATCTATCTATCTATCTATCTATCTATCTATCTATCTATCTATCTATCTATCTATCTATCTATCTATCTATCTATCTATCTATCTATCTATCTATCTATCTATCTATCTATCTATCTATCTATCTATCTAGCTATCTAGCTATCCATCTATCTATCTATCTATCTATCTATCTATCTATCTATCTATCTATCTATCTATCTATCTATCTATCTATCTATCTATCTATCTATCTATCTATCTATCTATCTATCTATCTATCTATCTATCTATCTATCTATCTATCTATCTATCTATCTATCTATCTATCTATCTATCTATCTATCTATCTATCTATCTATCTATCTATCTATCTATCTAGCTATCTAGCTATCCACCTATCTATCTATCTATTTATCCATCCATCCATTCATCCATCTATATCATCTATCTATCCATCCATCCTCTGAGAGTTGTTGACATGAGGAGATTCTGCTTCACTTTAGTGAAACGTGTAAAAGTTAAACATTTCTTATCTGCAGCTCAACAGAGTTTGACCTTTGTGATTTGACCTTTGTGATTAAACATGATTGTGATTTACAGAGATTTAAATAACTGTTTGATACACAAGCTTCAAAGCTCCAAAGCTTCCAGAGCCAGAACCGAACGTTCCCACAGAGCAGAGCAGCTTCTGGCTCCCAGGTTCCTTCAGTCTGACAATACCCTGATTTATTGCTGAGTAATCCCAGCCGCAGTGTGTGTGTGTGTGTGTGTGTGTGTGTGTGTGTGTGTCTTTCTCCGTTTGGGAAATGGAAATTGAGTCGAGGGAGGCTTTGCCTTGGTGACACGTTGTAAAGGGGCTTTTATACGCTCTATCACAATGGGCTGGAATTGAAAGTGGATTATTGCACCTGGCTGCTTGTAACTGTGCTGCTGTCCTGCAGGACCTCTGCTGCTCTGGAATCCTATAAGACCTATAGGGACCCGACAAATCCACCGGCTTACACTGCTGCGTGTGAGGGGAGAGGAGTCACTACATCACCGTGGAAACCAGGTTAGGCAGCGGGAGCCTCTGATTCATTCATCCTGCTGCTCTGCAGGTTCACTGCTGGGAGCTGCTCTCTCTTTAAGAGTTACACGGTCGTTTCGAGTTCCAGCTCCGAGCAACACAACTCAGACCTTGACCATCTGGAGAGAAACTTCAACCCTGTTTGTTTGACACAACTTCTCTGTTCCTCAAACACAAACTGATCTGACGTGATGTTCAAAACTCTGCTGTAGCTTCATCAAATGCTCAGAAACAAACTGCAGTCATGTAGACGGCCCTTCACTCACTCTGCACTTTCTCCTCTATGGTGTCGTCATGCAGGATTTGAGACGTTTTGAGAGGAGAATTTTTAAATACGTGTGATTGATGCAGCGAAAGTCAAAAGGCTGGTGTGAGTCACAGAGTGGAATGGAACAGGAAGTGAACAGAGCCGGAGATCTGAAGAGTTTCCTGTCGCGGCAGCTGATGAGTTCATGAAGCTCGACTCAGATCATCGTGACTCTTTGTTCTGTCCGATACAACATCTGCAACGTGATGAAAACGTGTTTCTCATAATGAAAAATGCTGAAAATCTCAAACAAGACAATATTTAGTTTTTAAAACGATTCTTCCTCCTCTGCAGCTTTGAAGAGAGAAATAATCTGACTCTGTGTTTTCGCTCCCAAGCGAACGCTGGCTGACATGACAGTGTGACGGATGTCTCAAGGGGGCGTCGCCCGTTCTCTGCTCCGTGTTTATAACTTTACAGAAACATATTATATTTTCCTCCTCCTCTTCATCCATCCATCTTTGTACCTGTTTTATTTCAGCATGTTTCTCACTCCTCCTCCTCAGCTACACCTCTTTCTACATCTTCTTCCAGTTACCATTTCCTCCTCTTCTTCTCTCTCTCTCTCTCTCCCCCCTCTCTCTCTCTCTCTCTCTCCCCTGCTCGCCCGTGTCCCTTCAGTATGCATGACCCGACTCTGAGGGAAGTCGACAGCGAGCCGAGTCGAAGCCGAGTTCGTTTATTAGAAACTTTCACAGAGTTTCAATTTCCCGGAGCAGAGTGAATGATTCTGTTCACTGTGTTCAGCTGAAGGGAATCAAACCTTTTGCATTCGGGTTTTAAAAGTAATTTTCTCTGCGATGGACGGAAAGAAGTGAGAAAGAAGAGGATATCTTCTTCTTGACACTATATTCACTCGTTTGCAGATCGACCCCCCCCCCCTCCCATCCGTCCTTTCATTTCTCAGTTTGTTCAAACTTCACTTTCTTCTCTCTCCTTCCGCACATTTCTTAATTTCTCTCAGCGTCTCCTCCGCCAGCTGCTTCTCCATTCCGCACACGCCCCCCCCCCCCCCCCCCACTCGTACCGCCCGCGCAAATGAACGAGCCAGCCGGCAAACAAACAAACAGACAAATAAATACAAGTGGAATTACAGAACAAGATATAATTCATCAGGGCTCAATCCAAAGGGAGCAAAGTCAAACACAAAGTCAATCGGCGAAAGGAAAGAGTTTGACAAAGGGTTCGTTCCCGGGACACATCTGCGTGAGTAATGAGACTAAAAGGGAGCGAGCGATGATTGTTCGTCTCTATTAGACGCTCCGTCCCTCCGTCTCTCCATCTTTCCGTCTCTCCGTCTCTCCGTCTCTCCGTCTCTCTGTCTCTTCGTCTCTCCGTCTCTTCGTCTCTCGCTCTCATCAGCGCCGAGTCATCACTCACTTCAAGGACAGAACGGCGTCTCTCAGGGAGCTCGCAGCCGCCCTGGCAACCCGGTGAGAGCGTCACCTCCAGAGGGCGAGCCACTTCTCGCAGTGCACTCTGGGTAATCTGGTCCACCGCGTGGTACACACTGTGGTGAGGAGACCGGTTGGTCGGTTGTGGTGAAGAATTTAATCTCGTTATTCCTCATAACTTTTCCACTTAGTCTCAAACTCGTGACTTTCAGACTCTTTGAGGAACAAACTCTGAGATGGAGGAAGATGATGAAGCTTCATCGGGAGCGGTGGCGTCGCTTGTGTTTCATTTGGCGCCCTTCACACAAGTCACGTGTGATTGGACGAGAGAGACGCGTTGATGTCAGAGCTTCAGGCGTCTTTCTGTGTTAGAGACAGATTCTCCCTCCGTGTTCTGTGTCCACTAATCTGAGTTCAGTCTTTATAGATTCTGGTTTTGATTGTGACTTTATTTAATCGTTAATGTTTTACAAAGTGAAACTGACACCAGGTGTTGGAACTAAGTTCAAACATGAACAACGACAGAAGATGAGTCAGAAACTAAACGTGTAACAAATCTAATAAAAGTTTAGAAATTTAATATCACAGCTGTGACATTTAAGTCACTTTTCAAACCAACCAGTAGATCAAGTTTAACTCTCTACTCAGTTTCTGTGAAACAGAATTTCTTAATTTTAGTCGCTAATATTAAATCAGTATTATACGACACTAAAACATTTTAAAAAGATTAAAAAGTCAGAATTTCTGATAACATTGAGAATAAATTTGTTATATTATTAAAAAAAAGTCGTAATATAACAAAATGTTGAAATATTACAAGAATCATTTTTGGACATCAGCAAGAACCAGGACTTTGAAAGTGTTTTGCTAGAAATTGTGTCTGTTTCAAAAGAAAGAAAGAAACAATCACATCATTAATTAAATCTCTACATTTGATTTTAACTAAATTATAACTTTCTTCTCAATTACAAGTTGCATTTTGTGAAGTTTATCAGTGAATCAGTTTCCTGTCGGCCATCTTGGAAGCTACAACCCCAATTTTTTGATCCAAACTATTTTTACAGGACACGTTGAGACTCTGTTTCCTCTGAAGCTTTAAATCCTCGTGACTCGATGGTGAGATCTCGTTTGATAAAGAGGCAGAAGCAGGAAACATGTCAGATGTGATGTTATTGACTGAGCGGCGGCCGACCTCATCATCGCACAGATCTGAGCATCCATCTTGTCCCGGCTCTAATCGCGTTAATGGATCACGGACGTTTCCCGCGCTGCGGTGCAGGTGGAACTAATAACAGTGACGGCTGGATTCCACTCGGTGGCTCCGGCTCCTGGTGGCGTGTTCGCTGGCTTCCTGTCAGAGATCAGAGGAGTTATCAACAGCGTTCTCATTACACGATTAACAGGAGCACATCTGGAATCATCTGGACACACGAGACGGAACTGTTCTTTGACTTCTTTGTGCGTCTCGTGTTCCGGTTTCTGGCTCGTGAATACGTGAAGCAGTGGGTGAGGGTGAGGGTGAGGGTCATAGATATACATAAAGACTAGATGTCTCGTTCGACAGAGCCGGACGTCCGCACATGGCGGCCATCTTGCTACAGTGAGCTCGCTCACCCATAACATTGTGTTGGTAGTGGTAAATAACCATAACTTGCTCAATTTTCAACCGATTTTTAAACGCTCTGGTTTGTTATAAACATCAGAGATAAAATAATTAAATTACTAAATTTTTTAGACAATAACATAATTATTCATACTTTATGCAGTGTCATATCTACATCTCTGACGTTTATAACAAACCAAACCGTTTAAAAATTGGTTGAAAATTGAGCAAGTTATGGTTATTTACCAACACAATGTTATGGATGAGCGAGCTGCCTGTAGCAAGATGGCCGCCATGTGCGGACGTTCGTATCTGTTGGCCGAGACATCTAGTCTTTATATATATCTATGTTTGGGGTTACCTGAGGCAGTGAAGCAGAGTTTCATGTTTTTCTCCCTCAGACGTGTGGAGATCTTTATGGAATCGTGACAAAGTGAAATAGCTTTTCTGTGGAGAACACGCTCGGATGAGACGGGGGAGTCGCTGGGAGTCGGGGGGGGGGGGGGGGGGGGCAGAGGCCTTCTCTGTGCCGAGGCTGGATGAACACAGCGGCTGTGGGGAAAGGTCAGGGGACTCGCTTGGTATTCTGCAGCTCTCTGGCAGGACGAGCACTCGAGCTTGAAATGATGTTGCTTCTCTGAGCCGGGGGGGCGACGGCGCCCGGGCCACACGGCCGACGCAGGACGCCATAAATCCAACTGTGTAAATAAAGACCTGCTCCGCTCCACCACGTCTGTTTCCTCTCCTCCTTTAAACACTTTCCTTCCACTTCCACTCCTCGTCCCACTTGTTTCTCTGCTCCTGGTTCCTCTGCTCCTGGTTCCTCTGCTCCTGGTTCCTCTGCTCCTGATTCCTCTGCTCCTGGTTCCTCTGCTCCTGGTTCCTCTGCTCCTGGATTCTCTGCTCCTGGTTCCTCTGCTCCTGGTTCCTCTGCTCCTGGTTTCTCTGCCTCTCGTTCCTCTGCTCCTGGTTCCTCTGCTCCTGGTTCCTCTGCTCCTGGTTTCTCTGCCTCTCGTTCCTCTGCTCCTGGTTTCTCTGCCTCTTGTTCCTCTGCTCCTGGTTCCTCTGCTCCTGGTTCCTCTGCTCCTGGTTTCTCTGCTCCTGGTTCCTCTGCTCCTGGTTCCTCTGCCTCTTGTTCCTTTGCTCCTGGTTTCTCTGCTCCTGGTTTCTCTGCTCCTGGTTTCTCTGCTCCTGGTTCCTCTGCTCCTGGTTCCTCTGCTCCTGGTTCCTCTGCTCCTGGTTCCTCTGCTCCTGGTTTCTCTGCTCCTGGTTCCTCTGCTCCTGGTTCCTCTGCTCCTGGTTCCTCTGCTCCTGGTTCCTCTGCTCCTGGTTTCTCTGCTCCTGGTTCCTCTGCTCCTGGTTCCTCTGCTCCTGGTTCCTCTGCTCCTGGTTCCTCTGCTCCTGGTTCCTCTGCTCCTGGTTCCTCTGCTCCTGGTTCCTCTGCTCCTGGTTCCTCTGCTCCTGGTTCCTCTGCTCCTGGTTCCTCTGCTCCTGGTTCCTCTGCTCCTGGTTCCTCTGCTCCTGGTTCCTCTGCTCCTGGTTCCTCTGCTCCTGGTTCCTCTGCTCCTGGTTTCTCTGCTCCTGGTTCCTCTGCTCCTGGTTCCTCTGCTCCTGGTTCCTCTGCTCCTGGTTCCTCTGCTCCTGGTTCCTCTCGCGGCTCCTCTCACCTGCAGCTGTGAAGCCACATCACACAACAACACTGATTTAATTCTACTTTCATCATAATTCACTTTCCAGTGCATCTGCTGGATCATCGCTTCTTTATTTTTGTCCTTCGTCTCCGAGGTCTCGTCTTCCTCACTCGTTACTTAAAGACCTTTGTCCTCCTTCTCTTCTGACTTTGAAGACAGGAAGTGAAAAGCCGTTTTGTCTCAGGTTGTTAAGAGAAGGAAAAGAGAAGGAAAAGAGAAGGTAAAGCTCATTTAGTCACAGTTTGACTTTATTAACGGCACAGCGGGCGCTGACAGAGGTTTATCCTTTGACAGATGTTCTGGATGCAGCTTGCAGCGCTCGACCACGACCCCCCGTCCTCCACACACACACACACACACACACACACACACACACACACACACACACACACACACACAAACACACACACACAAACACACACAAACACACACACACGTGCAGTCCCTAATTACAGCCTGTGCCGAGCCTCAGGCCCAGCAGGTACCAGCTCGCTGCCATTTTATAAAAGACTCACTGCAGAAAAATACAAACACATCTCAACCAAATGAGGTTTTGCTTCGATGTTTCACACACAGAGGACGACACACTAACAGAGAGAGAGAGAGAGAGAGAGAGAGAGAGAGAGAGAGAGAGAGAGAGAGAGAGAGAGAGAGAGAGAGAGAGAGAGACAGACACTTCTCTCCCTGAGTGGTTGGACTCACAAACGCTGCATCTCTGTAGATTGATGCAGATTCATCAGTGATGGAGTTGAAACTGGGAATAAAGTCAAAGTGTAATAAGTCTCATATTTACTCTGGATAAATGTTCTGTCCATTGACTGTGAATAAAGACGGACAAACATCCACTGATCCTGAGTTGGACCCAACTGTCAATCAAGACGTTTCAATCAACCAATTAAAACCAAACTGATCAGAAACATGTTAACTTGAACCAACGAGTCAGAGGAGAAAGACCTCAGTTGACAGAAACCATTTTTCATCTTTTTAGATTTGGTTTGGTTTGGTCCATATCCCATCTGCTAACATGGAGGAGGCAGAGTGTGTGCAGCCAGCCACCAGGGGGCGTCCAGGTGGTTTGGCTTCACGTTTGTGAGCTGTCATGGCGTCCATCACCATTAACTCTTCGAAAAGCAGTCCCTCACTGAAGTGCAATGCATTGTGGGAGAGGTGGTGAGTGGTCCACATGTTGGGCCAGGGATGAAAGGATGAACGTGTCCGCTGCCTTTGAATGAGACTTTGAAACTAGTCGGTCTATTTGCTGCGACTCCATCTTTAAGCCACGCCTCCACAGTCCCCTCCTGAACAAGCAGAAGAGAAACTGGATCAATGGTTCTCACCGGAGATGATTTTATGAATCATAATTCGTTAGGAGAAGTCGATGGGAACAGAAGATGATGAGTTCGGATCACGAGTCCTTGTCTGTGTTTTATTCTCCACGTCAGCTGCTGCAGCTCCGACCATATGTTGGACATAAGTTATGCTCAGTTCTCTGGACTGTGGCTCTGCCCTTGGCGTCTTTGCAGTGGGGGGGAAGGGGGGGGGGAGTGGCCTGGCAGAGCGATCGCTCTTTTTCCAAAGGGAGGGTGATTTGCATTTTAGTCAAAGATTATTCATCGAGGCGTTTGCTCCAAGTTCCTGTCCCTTTAATATCATTTCCATATCTTAACATTTAAGTAACCTTGGGACTGGAAGAGGAGGAACCTGGAGTCGAGCACGAGAAGGTTCATTACCTGGAGATCGTCTTCAAACCAGTCTGACACCAGTTCCTCTTTAAAACAGTCTGACACCAGATCCTCTTTAAACCAGTCTGACACCAGTTCCTCTTTAAACCAGTCAGACACCAGTTTGTCTTTAAACCAGTCTGACACCAGATCCTCTTTAAACCAGTCTGACACCAGTTCCTCTTTAAACCAGTCAGACACCAGTTTGTCTTTAAACCAGTCTGACACCAGTTCCTCTTTAAACTAGTCTGACACCAGTTCCTCTTTAAACCAGTCAGACACCAGTTGGTCTTTAAACCAGTCTGACACCAGTTCCTCTTTAAACCAGTCAGACACCAGTTGGTCTTTAAACCAGTCTGACACCAGTTCCTCTTTAAACCAGTCAGACACCAGTTTGTCTTTAAACCAGTCAGACACCAGTTTGTCTTTAAACCAGTCTGACACCAGTTCCTCTTCAAACCACTCAGACACCAGTTTGTCTTTAAACCAGTCAGACACCAGTTTGTCTTTAAAACACTCAGACACCAGTTCCTCTTTAAACCAGTCTGACACCAGTTCCTCTTTAAACCAGTCTGACACCAGTTTGTCTTTAAACCAGTCTGACACCAGTTTGTCTTTAAACCAGTCAGACACCAGTTCCTCTTTAAACCAGTCTGACACCAGTTCCTCTTTAAACCAGTCTGACACCAGTTCCTCTTTAAACCAGTCAGACACCAGTTTGTCTTTAAACCAGTCTGACACCAGATCCTCTTTAAACCAGTCTGACACCAGTTCATCTTTAAACCAGTCAGACACCAGTTTGTCTTTAAACCAGTCTGACACCAGTTCCTCTTTAAACTAGTCTGACACCAGTTCCTCTTTAAACCAGTCAGACACCAGTTGGTCTTTAAACCAGTCTGACACCAGTTCCTCTTTAAACCAGTCAGACACCAGTTGGTCTTTAAACCAGTCTGACACCAGTTCCTCTTTAAACCAGTCAGACACCAGTTTGTCTTTAAACCAGTCAGACACCAGTTTGTCTTTAAACCAGTCTGACACCAGTTCCTCTTCAAACCACTCAGACACCAGTTTGTCTTTAAACCAGTCAGACACCAGTTTGTCTTTAAAACACTCAGACACCAGTTCCTCTTTAAACCAGTCTGACACCAGTTCCTCTTTAAACCAGTCTGACACCAGTTTGTCTTTAAACCAGTCTGACACCAGTTTGTCTTTAAACCAGTCAGACACCAGTTCCTCTTTAAACCAGTCTGACACCAGTTCCTCTTTAAACCAGTCTGACACCAGTTCCTCTTTAAACCAGTCAGACACCAGTTTGTCTTTAAACCAGTCTGACACCAGATCCTCTTTAAACCAGTCTGACACCAGTTCCTCTTTAAACCAGTCAGACACCAGTTTGTCTTTAAACCAGTCTGACACCAGTTCCTCTTTAAACTAGTCTGACACCAGTTCCTCTTTAAACCAGTCAGACACCAGTTGGTCTTTAAACCAGTCTGACACCAGTTCCTCTTTAAACCAGTCAGACACCAGTTGGTCTTTAAACCAGTCTGACACCAGTTCCTCTTTAAACCAGTCAGACACCAGTTTGTCTTTAAACCAGTCAGACACCAGTTTGTCTTTAAACCAGTCTGACACCAGTTCCTCTTCAAACCACTCAGACACCAGTTTGTCTTTAAACCAGTCAGACACCAGTTTGTCTTTAAAACACTCAGACACCAGTTCCTCTTTAAACCAGTCTGACACCAGTTCCTCTTTAAACCAGTCTGACACCAGTTTGTCTTTAAACCAGTCTGACACCAGTTTGTCTTTAAACCAGTCTGACACCAGTTCCTCTTTAAACCAGTCTGACACCAGTTCCTCTTTAAACCAATCTGACACCAGTTCGTCTTTAAACCAGTCTGACACCAGTTTGTCTTTAAACCAGTCTGACACCAGTTTGTCTTTAAACCAGTCTGACACCAGATCCTCTTTAAACCAGTCTGACACCAGTTGGTCTTTAAACCAGTCTGACACCAGTTCCTCTTTAAACCAATCTGACACCAGTTTGTCTTTAAACCAGTCTGACACCAGTTCCTCTTTAAACCAGTCAGACACCAGTTCCTCTTTAAACCAGTCTGACACCAGTTTGTCTTTTGGCAATCAAGGAAATATTGTGTATTTATTTATCGAAGGACTTTCTCAGAGGGAGAAGCTCATATTTAGGGTTTATTCACTGGTTTGAAAACCAGATACTGTCACATGTTGGTTTCTGTTCTATCGTGGTTTCTTGAAGTAAGAAGAAACCATCATGACTGAGAGCTTGAGGACACGCCCACCTACACCTGCCCTCTGCACTCATAGGACGGTACTAGCTGATCATAATGATCATAATTAACTAAATGAACATCAACTGTTTGAAGAAGAGTTGAAACTAGAGACATAAACTCCTTAATGTTTACTGACGTTATAAAGTGAGAAGTAGAGTCACTCTCTATCGAAACTACCAGTGGAGTCGCCCCCTGCTGGTCACTACACAGAAGACAGGTCTCAGGCACTTTCCACTTCCAGGACCCGGACTCTTCATCCATTTCTATTTACAGTCTGCGACAACAACATGTTCATGAAGTGTAATGACTTCACCTCTCGGCTACATGAAGCACATTTCATCATATTATCCTGTGGTCAGAAATAATCTTTTATTTCCTCTGCAGCTCCGAGTGAAGCTCGTTCATAATAATATCCAGCGTGAAGCCGGCACGCACAAAATCATATTTGTTTCTGTCTCAGGCTTCGCAGTTGCAGCCTAATTTAGTATTTGCCGACTGGAAAACGCAGCAACAAGAGCAGTGATAAATTACAGAAATAAATTACACTGAACAGACAGGAAAAGAATAAATGAAACATTTATTAGAATCCGTCCAGTGTTATCGAGACGTTTGGAAATCCTCCCCTGTTGAGACTCTTATGATGTGAATCCAGCTTCTCTCCTGAAATAAATACTTTAATATTCACAAACCACAGAAACTCACTCACAGCAGCTCTGTGTTGTTTGCTTGTGTTGAACAGATCCTGTTGAAGAGGTTGTTATGATCCTGTGTGGAGAAGGAAGCAGGAGATCTTTGAGGAATCACTTTATTAAGTGTGTTCAGATTAGGGCTAGGCAACGATTAAAAGTTTTAATCGCGATTAATCGCATGATTTCCCTGATTAATCACGATTAATCGCATTTGTATACGCAAAATCCAATAATCAATTAAAAAGTAGTGTATAGCGCAATTTTACTTTCAATGTTCTGCCATATGAACGAAAGGGCCATAAGCTTTGTTGTGCAAACACTTTTAACATCAGCATTTAATACAGTAGCAGTTAAATAAAATATTCAGTGTAAATCTCAACTTAACAATGTTATCAAAGCAAATACAAAGTTAAAGCTCAATGCCACTGCCAGGGCATTAATGTTATCCTCTTCGTTATGAAACATGTATCCTCCTCCCTGCGTCTAACGTAGTCTGCCGAAGCATCGCTCCACTCGCTGTTTCGTTGAATGATTTGTTGATATCAACTGTGTGTTTTGCATTTAGGTGATATTTTAGACTGGAAGTTCTCCGGTGATAAGAAAATTCACCTCGGCAGTGGCTACAAATTACTTTGGTTCTGTCGACTCCGCCGTCTGGAAGAACTTTAAAATGAAAATGGCCATGTAAAAGCTCTGTACCCTTATCCATGGTTGTTTATCCGCCAATTATTTTCTTTTTTCCGGTTCCGCAGCAGTCAGCAACAGACTTTCACAAAATAAAAGCCTGACTTTCACAATAAAACAATAAATAATCAAACCTGAGTTAATGCGAGATAAAATAATTAACTGAGTTAAATAAGTGATGAGTTAACTCGATTAAAACGAGTTAACTTGCCCAGCCCTAGTTCAGATCAAACCTCACTGACTTAGATTATTGTAGTTTGGTTCATGTCCCGTCAGCTCGTGTCGTAACATTAATATTCGACTTTCTACTTTTCCCGTTTGTCCGATAAAACAAGTTGTCAAATCGCTTGTTGTGTGTCGGTCACGTCAGACGAGGAATCACTTGTCGTTATATTTCTCTCCTGCAGCTGAGTTGTGTGATTTCTCCTCTTCAGATCATTTCATATCTGAACAGAGATTAAAGGTTTTAATTCAACCGGATTATGAAACAAGAAGAGTCTGCGTTTGGAGATTATCTAAATGTTTTAGTTTCTGTATCTCTGTTAAAACACGTCTGGATCCTCACATTTTTATCCTTTAAAGCACCTGGAAAAAAAAAATGTTTAAACTCAGCGACAGGAAGAATTTCCTTCTTGTATAATTTGTCTGTTTCTTTGGATGAAGTTCAGAAGAAGCTGTTGACAGTTTCCAGCCGCCTGCAGACTCAGATACCGGCGAGCACGAGAGGCTGAGCGGAAACTGCTTCAATATATAAACATTTTTAATAAGTTTGGATGAACTCAGCAGTTTCAAGTCAGCTCATATTCTGCTGTTCAAACACGGTTCTGCTCAGTTCAGGTTTTTAAATCTTTACGAGAACAAACTTTCCTGCACAGACGTTTGTTTACTTCCATTTCGGCTCCTTCATCCGTCACAGATCCAATTAAACGTTAATAATATGGACGCAAACCTGCGATAAACATGGAAACAAGTCGTGTTCACATCTCACAGACTCACATCGAACGTGTGTTTTGTTTTCCTACAGTGAACATTCACTCTGTGCTGCAGCCTCAGCACTTTGGTTTCATCGTCTCCTCCTCTGAGGAAACGTCTCTGATGTTGATCTGCTGAATCTCTGCTCCTGTAAAGCAGGAGGAAGCCGGGAGTCGTGTCGGTGGCGTGATCTGGATGTGACTTGACGTGCGTTGATTGAGACGTAATATTTCCCCGTGTCTGAGGTGAGGAGCCGGGAGTCTCTGGCTGCCGAAGCAATTACCAACACGCAGAGAACGACGTGAAAAGAGAAGAAACGGATGTGACAAGACTGAATAAATCTTGGAGACGGTTTAGCTCTGAGATGAGTTTCTGATGATTCGATGGCTCCGGGTTCACGTTCAGGCGCCGTGAAGCGTCGAAGTGTTTATTTAATAATCAAAGAGCGAGAGGAGGTGAAGTTCTGCTGCTTCCATCAGACTGAAGTCACACGGCTCAGACACAGATCCTGGTTTGATTCCGCTGTTTCCTGTGAGGTTCTTCTGCAGCTCACTTTAAGTTAAATGTTATTATTCATCTGGCTCCAATAAATCACTCTTCTTCACTGGTGCTGTTGTTCCAGGACAGGAACCAGGAGCCAATGGTTCCACTACAGGGTCCAGGGTCTAGATGAAGGTCCAGGAACATTTCTTAACCCCCAAAGGTTCCTGCTTTCTGGGCAGAACAGTGAGGAAGGAGTTGTCCAGCGATTTTTATCCTTGTAATACTTCATTATACTGTTTTCTTATTTTAAACGGAGCATTTCAGGGGTTTGGAAACAATCATATACTCGCGCTCGTCTCAGTTCAAACAGCAGCATGATATGAATCTCCTCCATCTTTAATTTCTTTATTATTTCTGTTGGTTGTTCATGTTTAATCTGAAAACATGACGAGGCTGAGGTGAAGGGAAACGACTGAGTATTAGTGAGCTAGTGAATAAAGAAACTTATCTCTGTTCCATGAGTGAAGAAGGTAAAATAAAAGTCTCCCGGACATTAACAGGAGTCGAACTTGAACATGACAAAGTTCCGTCTCATCACTGTTTCCCAGATTCACCTTATAGTTTATTTTTCAAAGATCTGGATTCCTCCCTGAGGATCCGTGTTGTGCGTTCGCTCTCTGACCCGAGTGCAGCTGCAGCCTCTTCACACAAACCGGCCCCGGTGCTTTCATCCTGCTCAGCAGAACTTCCAACAGCAAATAAACCTCTTCGTTTCTAATTGAGTTCCAGTGTTATTGCATAGTAACTCAAAATAATGGGAAACTTCTTTAATTTTTAGGGATGCACAATAAAACGCTCTCTCCCAATACCGATCCCAGTTCATAACTTCAGGGTTTCCAGGGATTTCCGCGGCGCCGCTAACTTTGTTTTTTAATCTGTGTTTGATTTGTGTTCTCGGGTTTTGCCGCAGCAGAAAACCTAATTTCCCCCGAGAATCATTAACCACGGTAACCAAGTCGCTCGCGTGACACACCGGAGAATTATACAGAGACACATCAGTACTTTAGCAATAAACTCTGTATAATTAAATTAGGATGAATGCAAGATGAATGCATGTTGGACGATTAAGAAATGGAACCGGAGATGAAGCAGCTTGTTAGCGCGCTAACGTCAGTGGAAGCAAAGAGGAGAAGTTCACATTCTACTGATGGGAGACAGAAACTCATGAGGAAACTAAACTTGTTTCTGATTCTGATGAATAAATTAATGTGTGGATATAGTGTGATTGACAGCTAGTAACGTCCAATGGGTGCAGGTGGAAGGTGAGAGTGGGTGTGTCCTCCAGATACCTTTCAGTATTTAGGTAAAACACACGTAGTTGAGTAAACTCCCTTAAAATCGGGATTCAATTGTTCTGCTTTTACGATTAAAATCAAAATATAAGTTTAACTTGTGTAGAATCTGCTGATGAAAGGTAAATGTGACGTTGTCAAAGTTGAAGTAAATTAGATTTAACTTCTCCAACCTGAAGCAGCGATGGTTCCACAGAGTTCAGAGATCAGAACATCTTCAGGAAATAAGTGAATCCAACTCTTTCCTCCTCAGGTGAGTTTGAACAGACAGAAGAATAAAGAGGAAACTGAATCTGCTGCTTCTGGTTCTTCTGGTTCTACGTCTGGTTCGGTGTGAAGTGAGGTCACGCTCGCCCTCGCCCTCTTTACTTCCTCTAACTCACTAATTACCTTTGCTTTTAAGCAGCATCATTAATTCCGTGGTAACAACTCGGCGCTGACCACAATACCTGACAGTAATTCATAATTAACACGTTGCACTTCCTCGGTAACGGGCGAGCAGAGTTAATCATGCAGGGCGGTGGGAGCGTGCACGAGCTCGCGGTGGGAGCGTGCACGAGCTCGCGGTGGCGCCGGCTGAATAAAACGCTGCTCTGTGCTTTTCTTCTGGAACAATCCTCTGTGAAAGGAAGTGGCAGCAGAGCCAGTTTCTGCCAAACTCTTCACATCAGCAGATATTCAGACTCACTCGTTCTGACTCGATTCACAGAAACTCAACTTCTTTCTGTTTCGACTGCAGAAAAGTCAGAAAAGGTCACAGGAAGTCTTCTCTCCTTCTTTACCTTCTTTCTTTACTCTACCTTTTTTTATTCTTTCTTGGATGAAGAGATGTCTTCAAATGCCAAGATAAAGTTTCACAAAAGCACTATGATAAAATAAATATTAAAGTCTGACAATTTTGAAGTGAGGCACAAATAATGTTACGCTCTGTAGAAAGCCGAAAAGTTGGTGCATCTCAAAAGGAAAATGTTAACACAACCAGTGTTAGATGGTCTTCCTCTCTCTTTCTTTACCTTCTTTTTTACTCGATAACTCGATTTTTTACTTGATGAAAAGACACATTCAAAGAAAAACATAAAATGTCTCCACAGCACTATGATATGAAAATATTACATTTTTAATTCTGACAATCTTGAAATGAAGCACAAAGTGGGAAAGTTGGTTCATCTACATTCTTAGGACATGCACCAAACTAAAATATGAAGGTTTCTATTATTTAAGGTCGTTCTTACTCACTGATGTTTGTTAAAGTGTTTTTTATAAATTGGTTTGAATTAGTTATTAGAGGATAAAGAAACAGACGGAGACGTTGGACCTGACACCACGACTCAGATTTTGGTTCTGAGATATTTTGTTGTCATTTGTGAAAAGTGGGAGGAGCTGAGTCGAGAAGGAGGCGGAGTTCCCTGACGCTGATCAGCTGTTCTGCACATGTGCAGGTTGTTCTGGAGTATTTTTATAGCCTCTGAACATGTCTTCTCTTTTACAGTATATAATATATAATATTATTTTTCTGAATGGGGAGAATACAAACACTCACTCATACACATTTTCTCTCTCTCTCTCTCTCTCTCTCCTCTCTCTCTCTCTCTCTCTCTCTCTCTCTCTCTCTCTCTCTCTCTCTCTCCCCCCCCCCCCCCCCCAGTCAGATGATCACTGGGTGAGTTATGGGCTCTTCTCTCTCTGAACAGTGAACTCTTTGAGCGGAGTCCTGACAGAGATGGAGCACGGGGATAATTGTTTCATTGCAGCGTGTGAAGCGGCTCCATCCATCAGCTGCTCCACAGTCAATGTGCTTAATGTGTAGATGAGGACGCGTCCCGGGCGTGGACGGGGGGGGAAGTGGCTGAGCGAGTGGACGGCTCGCAGCCCCCCCCCAAGAGTCAGGGAATCTGTCTTCATTGTCCACAGAGACGTTGACGGGGAAATTCAATAGGAGATTATATATCTGACAGGACGAGGATGAGCTTCACTCGAGTGGAGGCTGGTTCTCACTCGTGTCACTGAAACGTTCCTTTCACACTTTGTGAAAAGTGTTTGACAAATTCTGAGGCTGCTTGAACCTGCGGGTCAAACCTGGAGACACCATTTGCATTCGCAGGTTTAACAAGTTAGAAATAAGACTTTTAAAGAGTGAATTCAACTCAAGACCTTGAGATATGAGCAACAATCTCAGTCCCAGAATCACTTCAACTGAAGAAGTCGAGAGAATAAACCTGGAAACATCCGGTTGTCTCTCACACTTCAGACAGAGACAGTTTCATAGTCTTCACACACACGAGTGGACTGAGTGTTTGTGGACGATCAGATCCTCATTGGTCCTGTTTGTAGTTTTTACTTCTGGATGGTTGACAAAGAACTACAACACACAGAGACAAAGACACAAACTATACATGGAAACGTTTTATCTGTAGAAAACCACGGGCTCTGCAGGAGGGAATAAAACACTCAATCGATTTGAATCTGTTTATATGATTGTTTGTCAAATCGTCATATTGTGAAATGTGATGCAACAGTATCAGGACTATAAGCTGCCAAAAACTGCAAATAAAGTTGTGGAGAAGGTTCCTGAAGCACAGGATCAAAGCGCTGAAGTGTGTGTGTGCAGTGATTGTGTGTGTGTGTGAGTGTGTGAGTGTGTGTGTGTGTAGTGTGTGTGTGTGCAGGTCCATTAACATTCAGGACGAGCAGCGCTGCCTTTGTATGACTGCTGGGACTTAACGACCTGAAGCTTTTCATACAGTAGAAAATCCGCTGACAACAGATTCAATCATATTCTTTATAAATCGATGCAGATTCCTCTGCTGCTTTAACCCCATTAAGCACTTTACATGTTCTCAGCCGCCTTGAAAGCACCAGGAGTGTTTTTAATTAAATACACTTACTTATAGTTTAATTATTAGTCTGTTTAGTTTGAGAAAAAACACTTCAGTGACGTTACTTCAGGTTCATGTTAACAACCAGCCAGTGTCTCAAAGAAGCTCCACAGGAGAAAACCTCTTCTGGTCGGACTCCACCGGATTTCACCAAACCCAGTGATGAGTGAACCAGGAGAACACGGAGAGGCAGATGATCTCAGGAGTAAGATCTCACCTCAGATACTCAGACCAGGGCCAGCAGCAGAAGATTAGACTTTACAGAGACTAGAGGAGCAGAAACATGGATTCCTTCTGTGGAACAGATGATTACACAGATGTCAACATTCAGATTCCACTTGGGTCCAGTGCTGCTTCACTGAGAACACGGAGTCCACCTCAGACTGTTGGCCGACCAGCTCCTGGCTCCTGGCTCTGAACATATCAAACACGCTCCTCAGCAGAGTCGAGCTTCACATCTCTGCTAATTAACATGCATCAGATTCTCCATGTTCCCTGAACTGAGGTTCTGGTGTCAGAGGACGTGTGCGTCAGACGACAAGAAGCCAAAACAGAAGTGAACGAGTTTGAATCTCCGACAGATTCTCTCTTGGTTTTTATAAACATCTCACTGCAGCGGTTTGAGAAGGTCTGAGATGTTTGAGCTTCTCTGAGTTCCGGGTCGGGACGAAGTAGATGATCAGGTTAAGGTCCGATCTCTTGTTTAATACTTCAGTGTCTCAGTCAGGGTCAGAACATCAGTTCAAACTGTGATATGTCCTCAAAGATACTATATAAGTTATAAACTATTGGTTTCAGGCCAAGGAAAAGTTTCACGTTAGTCTTCTGTGGCTTTTGGGGGAAACGCTGCAGTACTTCTTTTATAATACTGCTTTTACCAAGATCTCTTATGTCCTTTATGTGTAATTTTTATGTTTCTATATTTGCAGAACACTTTGTAAACATGTTTTAGAAAAGTGCTATATGAATAAAGTTGAATTATTATTATTTTAACATATAGAGTTCAGTACCGCACTCAGGAATATTCCCCCAAATATAGAAACTGAGTTAAATCTAGAGAAAGTTCCAAAAGTTCTAAAAGAGAAGTTGTCCATCTGCTGGACGCTGGAACAAACAAACCCAGATCCCAGGAACCAGCAGGCGGATCGCTATTTGGCAGGAAGTGATCACGAGAGACGGTTCAGAGACGGAGACGAGATCAGAGCGAGCATTAGATCAACATGGATCAGACTCCGACTCACAGAGACTCAGGCCAACGCTCATCAGATCCAGTGTCCAGTGGGGGGGGGGCGGCTGACAAGGACAGATGGAGATTCACAGAGTTTCAGAGGAGACCCAGAACTTCCAGTGGCAGTAAACAATATTTACAGTAGTACTTTCACAAAACAGCAGAACCCATTAGGAACTCATAATAACCAAATCGCATTATTTATCATCACTTCCAAATTCCAATAAATGTTTCTTCAAGTGTCAGTTAGAAGTGTTGAGCTGTGGAACGTGGGAGGAGCCTGAGCAGCGCGTTGGGAAAGAGGCTGACAGCGATTAGGATGCTGAGTATTTATATAATGACAGAATCCACTTCTCACTTTTCATTTGCAGCCACAGAAGCTTCAGGTTTACTGAGAGTTCACAGCTTCCTCAGCACAACCAGGGGAACTGACTTCAGCGATTTTTTATATAAAGATACAGTATTTTCCAGAATATACTTAGCTACCTGATTGTATATAAAAATGAACGTTTTATTCTGATTATTCTGACCAAATGATAATATGATGAAATGTGCTTCATGTAGCCAAGAGATGAAGTCCTTACACTTCATGAACATGTTGTTCTCGTTGACTGTTAATAGAAATGGATGAAGAGTCCGGGTCCAGGAAGTGGAAAGTGCCTGGAACCTGTCTTCTGTGTAGTGACCAGCAGGGGGCGACTCCTCTGGTAGTTTCTATAGAAAATGACTCATCTTCTCACTTTATAACGTCAGTAAACATTCAGGAGTTTCTGTCTCAGTCTCTAGTTTCAAGTCTTCTTCAAACAGCTGATGATCATTAAGTAGATTATGATAATTTAGAGTCAAACAGACCATAAAGCACCAGATGTGTTGGGGGGGTGGATACCCAGATGTGTGTGATTGACAGCTGGTACCATCAAATGGGGGCAGGTGTAAGTGGGTGTGCAGTTAGGCTCCACCCCCTAGCTTATGTTGAATCTACAGACTCTCTCTTGTTGTTAATTGTCTCGTTGTGTTTCTGCGGCTTCATCCTTCTCTCTTCACGTGAAGGAGTGAAACTCAGCGATCCAGCGGCTCGGCTCATTCTCATTCCCTCTCTCTCTCCGTCTCTCTCTCCGTCGCTCTCTCTGTCTCTCTCTCCGTCTCTCTCTCCGTCTCGTGGTGCCGGCGTCTCGCTGACAAGCCGAGCAGAACGCCAAAGGTCGGCGTGGCTCTCTCTGCCTCCGAGTGGGAGAAGCTCTCCCTCCATGAACTAGATTACACCATAAATCAGCGGCTTGCGTTATAAGCCAGCCGGTAATCCAGCCAGGAGGGAGGCTGTTTGTGTGGCTGTTGGAACAGCCACCGCTCGCCTGTGACCACGAGATCCTTCTGCTTTTAAACTGCTTTGATTTGAGTGCGAGTGTTTCTATCAGACCTCGTATTGTACTATATTGTATTATAGCTCTATGAGGGATGAATGTTGGTGGATGAGAAGTAAACTGGTGAATCTGGTGCAAACTAGAGAATTTTCAACTCATTCACAATTTTAAAAAACGCAGACGTAATGAAAGATTTGACCCATTTTTAACCTTATAACCATGAGAACACACAAACTGGAGGATTTGGTCAGAAACTCCTTTGATCAAACATCACTTTGGAGGTAAAGCAAACATGGATGAGGATCAAAGTCGTTATTTGGATCCATTTTGCAGCGAAAAACTAAGAAAGAGAAAATACAATGGATGAAGTAATGGCGGCGAAGAAAGAATAATTGGAACGCCCCCTGCCCGAAAGTCGCAAGGGTCAAAATTCTATTTATACATCTATTTTTATATCTATATTTATAATATCCTTTAGTGTGCACCAGTCCTAAGCTCTGATGTAGAACTCCGCCCTTCTTTAGTCTTTTAAAAAGATAAAGATCCACATTTTAACGTGGAGAATCTGCATTTAAACATCTGCATTGAATTCGTGGACACGCTTCGATGCATCATTACCAGTTTTCCCCTCAGCTCCATGAAACCGGTTTCTTCTCTCATTCAACCTTGTGACCAGCACATTTCAGCTGCAGACTTTTAACTACATGTTTTTTAATGATGCATATTTGTTGCTCTTTGGTCGTGATCGTGATCATCAACCTCCTCCATCCTTATTTTAAATGGTCAGAAATCTAGTTACAGAGCGTGCGGCCTTATGGATTTAGATTTTAATACATTTCATTAAAGCCAGTTTGAGTTATAAAGAGAATCTAAGTCAAACTGATCATGTTTTACTCTGATTTGTACAAAAGAAGACAATCTACAGAAGTGGACCCAGAGTCAGGGAGGAAAATCAAATCACTCATAACAGAGACTTGTTTTCCCAAGAATCAGCCGCGAGGAAAAATCAGGAAATGGACGAAACGAGTGAGAATCAAAGCTGAAGGTTTTGAAGGTTTTCAAAGAATCGAGTGTTATCAGATTTCCTCGTCCTGCTCATGAAGCCGCACCTCTTGTGTTTGAAGAGACGGATCTGTGGCGTCCGTCTGTCGCTCGCCGTTCAGCGAGCGCTGGAACGACTTCACAGTAAATCAGAGAAATCTGCTGCGCCGCACTTTCCTGTGTGTGGTCGTAATGAAATTACAATAAAATACTGCTTGATGAATTCCGATGACAGAATTTTAATCAAGCAATTAGAGTTTGATGCCTGCAGATGAAATGGCCGCGTCTCTAACAAGTTGGATTAATAACAGTCGCACACATCGGCCGTCTCAGAGAGTTAATGCAGCCGGAGAGTTTCTGAGGCTGTGATTCACCGGGAGAGGAAACCGAGACGAGAACAAACAACAGTAATAAAGGATCGTGATTCATTTAGGACACAAAAGAGTTCATATATTTAATATTAAAGGCAAACAGATACCACTGCAGCTTTAATGAGGAGCAGGGAGCTCCGGCCTCATAGGAAATGAATATTCATTAATACGATTATCACTGAATATGAGGAGATGGAACAGACAGTTCTTGTTAAACTCATTATATCTGAACAGAGGAACAAAGGAGCGGTTGAGCCACGTGGTCGGGGGCGGTGGTTTGATTCCCGCAGAGCGGATGAGCGGTCGAGCAGATCCTCTGGTCCAATGCTTCGGCTTCTGGAGATTGTTGTTGAAATTATTGTGTTTTCAGGATTTTGACTGATTCCAGCGCAGATCACACGGAGGCTGTTTAGAAATTCAAACTGTGAGATCTAAAGAAATTAGATTTAAGTGATTGTACGAAGAAATCAAAATACTTGAGCTTGAGTGATATGGATTTTTTGGGGGGGTGATATTAGGGAGAAACACATTTCTGCTTTATCGATCGTGATATGTTTGAAAAATATGTGTTTATGATCCTTTAGATGTCGTCATGCTTAAGAATTTGAGTTTGGATATTTTACAGTTTAACAACGAACTTCATTTAAATAACTATAAATAAAATACAACCAAATCCATAGGTACGTCACATAAAATATAAACATAATGCTCATGGTCACTCGTAGTTTAACACTTTAAGATGTTAAAATGTTGGGATCAGACAGGAAGTTCAACGTTCAGACGTCAGCAGGTGTTTTACTTTCCTAATCATCTGATTTGTGTCACACATATAACTAAATGCTCCTCGAGCTTTTCTAGACGAGGAAAGTTTCCATAACCTTTGAGTTGTGCTTGTAAAAAGTTTTCATAGCTTCTGAGGCTTCATACAAACTTAATAGAAACAGAAGAAAACAACATAATGAGGTGAAGTTCAATGAGCTGGAAAATCAAGTCTGGGATCAAATTACTAAATTAATGTGAGGTAAAGAAAACATAATGTTCAATTAATCTGCAGCATAACAAAGATCAGAGTGTTCACAGCTCCACATCGTGAGGTGAAGAAACTTCTTCTTCTTCGTGTTCTGTGGTCGTTTCTGTTGAGCACATTTGAGCCTTTGGTCTTTTATTTTCTTTCTTTGCATTCTTTGGGGTCAGTTCCTTCTCTTCGTCCTCTCGTCCACAAAAGACAAATCACCTGCAGAGGATAATTACCTTCGGTCCCTCGTCCCCTCGCCGCTAACGCTCATCCCAGTCGAACGTTAGCGTCTAATCACGACCTTCATCCCCCCTCCCGCCGCTTTAATTGTTTTGCCTTCACCTGCCGACGGAAACTTCCTCTGAAAGTTCTCAAAGACTTTGTGGGTTAAAAGTTGAGACGCATCATTTTCCCCATCACTTCACTGACCTTTGTGTTTCATCAGGCGGCGAGCGGGAGGACGGCGTCAGGAGGATCACGGGAGACAGGATGACATTCAGCTACCGGCCGCTGCTGGATCTCCTGTGATATTGCTGCAGCGTTGGTGAGTGTTTGTCGATCCGGTCACACACACGACGTGGATACACAACGAAAAGACACAGACAGGAAGCTCGTGATCCGTGGTTCACATCGAGTCTCTCTCAGGTTTCAGCTCGGGTGGGGAGTAGATACTAAGAGCTGCTGTAACAATTAGAAGAAGAACTAAGTGTTCATATGGAGAAGACACAGATTCACGTTTCTCTCACGGTTCAAACTTCACTTTGTGGTAAATCACAAATTAAACCTTTTAGCTTCTTTAATTAAACAGCTTCACACGTGTGTTTCAGGCTGAGGTTCAGATTCCTGTGGTTTCAACATGTGACCTGTCCTCACCCTCCTCATCCTCACTCTCCTCATCCTCATCCTCACCTCCTCATCCTCATCCTCATCCTCCTCATCCTCATCCTCATCCTCACCCTCCTCATCCTCACCTCCTCATCCTTCATCTCACCCTCCTCGTCCTCACCTCCTCATCCTCATCCTCCTTCATATTCATCCTCACTCTCCTCATCCTCATCCTCACCTCCTCATCCTCATCCTCATCCTCCTCATCCTCATCCTCATCCTCACCCTCCTCATCCTCACCTCCTCATCCTTCATCTCACCCTCCTCGTCCTCACCCTCCTCATCCTCATCATCCTCATCCTCATCCTCCTTCATATTCATCCTCACCCCCTCATCCTTCATCTCACCCTCCTCATCCTCATCCTCCTCATCCTCACCCTCCTCATCCTCACCCTCCTCATCCTCACCTCCTCATCCTCACCTCCTCATCCTTCATCTCACCCTCCTCATTCTCATCCCCTCATCCTTCATCTCACCCTCCTCATCCTCACCTCCTCATCCTTCATCTCACCTCCTCATCCTTCATCTCACCCTCCTCATCCTCACCTCCTCATCGTCATCCTCATCCCCTGAACCTTCATCTCACCTCCTCATCCTTCATCTCACCTCCTCATCCTTCATCTCACCCTCCTCATCCTCACCTCCTCATCCTTCATCTCACCCTCCTAATCCTCACCTCCTCATCCTTCATCTCACCTCCTCATCCTTCATCTCAACCTCCTCATCCTCACCTCCTCATCCTTCATCTCACCCTCCTCATCCTCACCTCCTCATCCTCACCTCCTCATCCTTCATCTCACCCTCCTCATCCTCATCCTCACCTCCTCATCCTCACCTCCTCATCCTCATCCTCACCCTCCTCATCCTCACCCTCCTCATCCTCCTCATCCTCCTCATCCTCATCCTCCTTCATATTCATCCTCACCCCCTCATCCTTCATCCTCATCCCCTCATCTCACCCTCCTCATTCTCACCTCCTCATCCTTCATCTCACCCTCCTCATCCTCACCTCCTCATCCTCATCCTCCTTATCCTCATCCTCACCCTCCTCATCCTCACCTCCTCATCCTCATCCTCATCCTCCTCATCCTCCTCATTGTCATCCTCACCCTCCTCATCCTCACCTCCTCATCCTCATCCTCATCCTCACCCTCCTCATCCTCACCTCCTCATCCTCACCCTCCTCATCCTCACCCTCCTTCATATTCATCCTCACACCCTCATCATTCATCCTCATCCCCTCATCCTTCATCTCACCCTCCTCATCCTCACCTCCTCATCCTTCATCTCACCCTCCTCATCCCCACCTCCTCATCGTCATCCTCACCTCCTCATCCTCACCTCCTCATCCTTCATCTCACCCTCCTCATCCTCACCTCCTCATCCTTTATCTCACCCTCCTCATCCTTACCTCCTCATCCTTCATCTCACCTCCTCATCCCCTTATCCTTCATCTCACCCTCCTAATCCTCACCTCCTCATCCTTCATCTCACCCTCCTCATCCTCACCTCCTCATCCTTCATCTCACCCTCCTCATCCTCACCTCCTCATCCTTCATCTCACCTCCTCATCCTTCATCTCACCCTCCTCATCCTCACCTCCTCATCCTTCATCTCACCCTCCTCATCCTCACCTCCTCATCCTTCATCTCACCCTCCTTCATCTCACCCTCCTCATCCTCACCTCCTCATCCTTCATCTCAACTCCTCATCCTCACCTCCTCATCGTCATCCTCACCCTCCTCATCCATTATCTCCACCCACTGAACCTCAGGGTGACGGGGGGTCCGGAGCGGGGGGGCTGCTGTTGGTGTTTATGGAGGGACTCTGGCCAACATGGCTGTTAATGTTCCATTACAACACCAGCTAATGATAATAGGAGCGTGTGACTGTTCTGGGGTTAGTTATTTATTGTCTGTGCACAGTATTTATAGCACACGGGTTCATTATATAAAAGAGATATTGCTCTTGGTCGTCGCTGTGTGTTGGTGCAGCTGCAGGAAGAAGCAGAGGTGCATTGTGGGTGTGAAGTGGAGAATTCCACTTATTTTAGCTTCTGTTTTTTTTTTCACTTTGGTTTGAGGAGAGTCTCCAGAGGCAGAGATGTGCCCGTTCAGTTTGAAAATGTAAAGTGCAGCAGCAGCAAGTGCCACTTTCCTCTCGGTCTTATTTTAAACTGGAGCCGCTCGGAGTGAGGTGCTTCACCTGCAGCTGGTGGAGGAGGAGGAGGAGGAGGAGGAGGAGGAGGAGGAGGAGGAGGAGGAGGAGGAGGAGGAGGAGGAGGAGGAGGAGGAGGAGGAGGAGGAGGAGGAGGAGGAAGCCAGACGTGTGGCTGAGCTGAAGGAGGAACACATGGCTGTGGATTAAAGAGGGAAGAGAGGAGGAGACCTGGAGGATGAGGAGTTCTGCTTCATCTTCAGAGGTTCTGAGGAGTTTCTCTCTTTCTGCTCCTCCCTCACATCTGCTGCTGAGAATCACCTCAGATCAAACATCTAATAGTCGATGAGCGCAGCCAGCGACGGATTAACAGCTGGAATCAGGTTTAAAAGGGTCATTAAAGAAGATTTGCTCTCAGATGAATATTTATTTATCATTTAATATTTGCCTCACAGATTTATTGACTGGGTGTGGAGGAGGATCTGGTTCTAGACCCTGTGGAGCGATAGTGGGAGGAACTGGGAGCTGAGAATTAAGAAAACCTGGGAGTTCAATTCACTGAGTTGTGTCTCAGTTCGGCACCGAAGGATATTATCGTCACACATTAACTGCTCATTTATTTATATTATTTGATCTCTTTTGCTCGATTGGGAGATTTCCACTTGTTCATTACAACCCTGAATCAAAGTGAACTTCCTCTTTTGAACAACCTTATCGTTCGTCTCTGAGTTCTGAGGAACTGAAGAATCTTCCTCCCGCTTCTTATCGATGGAGATGATCCACCGGAGTGAGAAGGTTTCCAGGAGCCTTCGACTTCACTTTGTCTTTTTCTATTTTGGTTTGGAAAGTGTCGCTGCAGTAAAATGGGAGGGCGCCATCTCAGGCCACTCGTATACACACACACACACACGCGCTGACACACACACACACAACTGCATATAAATCAAGCCGACACAACCTCATGGGAGCACACATATGCCTTTATACACACTCAGACTCATACTGATGGCTTTCTGTGAGATTCACTGCAGCTGTAAAACTGATCTGGTGAAAGAGTGGAGGGGGCATCAGCTCTGGAGGGGTCATTAACCGACGCACACACACACACACACACACACACACACACACACACACACACACACACACACACACACACAGACACACAGGGCATAAAGTGACCCCTGGAAGGAATTCATTCATTTTGATTCCCCCTCTCACCTCATGACTGTTTATTTGTGTTCCGGCCCATTAGCTGAGCAGCTCCTCGGCCTGGATCCCGTCCCCGGGTCCGTCTCTCGTCTCTGGAGCGCACGCCGTCTCCTCATGACCACGGGACGCTCCACTAGACCCGGCTGTAGAAATAAGACAGTGAAAAGCGCCTGAAGATAGGTCTCATTGTTACTCAGGTCAGAAGTAACGTCCAATCTTTTCCTGTTGATGATTCTTCACTCCGAGCTGAGGTGTGAACGAAGGATGAAACGTCCCCAGAGAGAAAAGCTACTGGACGAGGACTTGACCAACAAACATGGTCGCTAAGAGAAGTCAGAATAAACTTATTAAATGAAATGTATTGTTGTTTTTAGTCGCAGCTAAAGGCTCGCTCTCATTGGCTGTCGTGGATTCGTAGAGTCGACCAAGTGTCATTTCTGCCTCGGCTCACGTTCAGTCGTGTGTTCAACACAATAATCACACTAACCATTCGTCTTTCTCTCCCTCCTGTCGCCTCATTTCTAATTCCTCCCTGTCACCGATCCCCCCCCCCCCCCCATCGTGCAGAGCGACGTGCGACACGGCGATTTCTATCATTTTAATGATGCGTTATTGTGCTGGAGGCGGGAGGAAGAGAAAAGCAGAGGATTAGGAAGCAGACGGAGAGAAAGTGTTCTGCTGCGTGAACGTGACACCACAGAGAACAGGAGCTGATAGCAGAGCACAAAGGATCGGATGTGGATTCACAATGGGTCCGTTCACAAAACTAGAAAGAAAAATAATTGAAAATAATGTGTTTAATTAATTATGAGGGACGGTAAACAGAAGTTAAACCATGAATCTTAATGTTCCAGATTCAGGCAAAATGCTGAATAGCATCTGTAGTCACATTAATCTTAAAAAACGCATGTGACTAATTCAGCTTGTCCAAAAAAGAGCTGAAATAACAGATCTTCTTATAATAGCTCCTAATAGAGACGCCAAATTATCTAGATCGCCCCCTGGTGGCGGGCTGCCGCAGAAGGGACATCGGTCAAACATTCTATGATGATGATGTTTGTTCAAGTGTTTATTTGATGATATGAAAACTGGCTGAGACGTCATGATTGACAGCTGAGTCTGGTGTCTGGAGTGCAAACTCAAGAACAAGATGGCAGCACCGACTCCCAGATATTTGAGCTTTGTTTTTGTCAACGGGAGAAAATGGAGACTTTGAATTAATCCCGGTGTAACAGGCCATAATATACCCCCCGGCCGGACTATACCCGGGGGTTAAAGTGGCCTAGGCTAGATTATACCCCGGGTATATTATGGCCTAGGCCAATTTATCCCCCTCAGGCCAGATTATACCCCCATGATATCAGTAGTGTTGAATGATATACACAAGAATTACTTAATTTTTCAACATTTTATTGGGGGTTCAGCTTTGACAGGTAAATTAAGGGAGAAAGCTAACTAACTTAAATCTTAAAACTCTAAATTTCTTTTTTGCTGTTGTGTCGGTGATCAAAGGCAAGCTTCTGGGGTCTCATTTATAAAAGAGTGCGTAGGATTCATACTAAAAGTGTACGTATGTACAAAAGCCGGAAATGGCGTAGGCAAAAGATAATTCTGATTTATAAAACCGTGCACATGCTCACCTGAACGCAATGTACGCTTTATAAATCACAGTCCACCTGGAAGCGTTCGTACGTGGATCTGCCCCCGAATCCGCCCTCCACACGCCCACGGGTTTAATTTGGGCGGGGGTTAATTTGGCCTGTTACACCTGTAATATTGTCTCCATTTGTCTTTTAATGAACATATCTGGCAGGTTGCTAAATTATACTGTAGGTGTCTGCAAATATACTTTATTAGTTTTCCCACAATATTTACTCATCAAGTAAATCATGTTTCACCTTTGTATGGTTATATTTAAGATCCTTCCCCACTGCAAAAACTACCACTATCACTTCATGGAAGAAATGTTTTATAATTCCACTAAACACAAGTTCGGTAAAGAAAGTGTGATTCCTGGATGCCCGGGACCTGCTGGGGCTCAGGTGAGGAAACTGTCTGTGAGTTTCCTCCTGCTGCAGTGACTCAGTCCAGATGGTCTCACCCTGAATAAGTGATGAAGAACAGTTTGTGGGCGGCGCTCCTGATTATACTCTGTGCAGCAGTTTCCTGTCAATGAAGCTGGCTGCAGCTCGATGTGGAGACTGATTTGAATCTGTGTTTTTAAGACTTAAAAAAGAGGAAACAGTCTCTGCAGATGTACGACGAGAGGTTTTGGATCAATAATAATCTTGTAGATGTTATAGATATTGAAATGATTGTACTTTTCCTCCGATGGTAGCAGCAGGCGCTCGGTGTGTCGACCTTGTTCCGCTGGGTTTACGGCCTGGTCCGGTATTTTCATGTCAGCATATTCATGGCTTGCAGTGAACCATCTGTGTGAACCCGCTCGGTGCCAGGACAACTTTCTGCCCCGGTGACAGGAGCCAAATTTGACCAACGCTGCGTCCTTCTGCAAATATATGTGCATATATAGAGGAAGTGGGCGGGGGGGGGAACCAGGCACCTTGCAGAGAGAAGGAGAAAATGGATTTTTATCTGCATCTCTGCTGCAGGAATGAAAAGTAAAAGCTCAAATGGAGTCAAAAGAGCGTTTATGATTAGTCGAGCTTCATTGAGGGTTAAGAGAAAAGTACCGCGGCCGGAGAACAACGCAGGGATTCAATCGAGTGGGATTCAGCAATTTGTTCCCATCAGCCAGAAATAAAAGCAAAGCAGAAGTGACAGTCAAGCTGTGACAGCTCTGAGGAAACGTGTTCGAGGCCGAGAGGACTCGTGGGTGAAGTGCTCGTCAAACCCGCTTGCACTCAATTTAACCAGGTTCAATTATTCAAATGGATGAAATCTGAAAACGTTTTCTTACGCTCGGGCTACGTGATGCTGTCTGGAAGAGAATTGTGATGGTTCGGATGATTCGAGACAGAATTCTGCTGCAGGATCTTGTTTTTAGTGATGTCGGGAAACGTTGACTTTAAGAAGATGATTTTACCTCCAACCAAATATCTGCAGTATTGTTGACGAGGCTTAAGAAGTTTAAACGTCTCGATCGTTTAAATCTAAGATGTGTAATGCTTCTCTTTAAACTTATGTAGCCCACTAGAGGAAAGAAACGTTCAAACATATGTCTTCTTCCAATATGAACTATCACTTCTACTCTGTAAACCCAGAACAAAGCAGATTTGAGGATCGTCTCTGTTTCTCAGACTCACAAACAGAGTTTATCTGTAAAGCCTCATCGTTCCCTCTGGGATGTTTCCAGGGAAACTCAGTGAAAAACAGGGATGTTGCTGTAAAATATCAGTTTTTTACTGTTAAAGAGAATATTTCTGATGAGGATGTAGACTTAAGGCTAAAATGTTGCCTGTAGTTTGGGGTTTTCTTTGATTTTAACTGTTCACAAGTCACTTTTTTGTGTTTTTCTTCTTGAGGGATCCAAAAACCAGAAGAATCAATTTTAGTCAAATCAGACTGAGTTCACTGAAGGGCTGAATATGAGATTTTATGACACTTAACCTTTTCTGCATGAAAATGTCATTAGATTATTGGATTAATTTGTTAGAAGAGGAAAGAGGGTTTCTGGTCAATGGTGTTCAGGTCAGATAGGAAGAGGTTGACAGGAAAGAGCGAAGGCCCTGGCTGCTCTCAGACCAGTTCAGTTCAGGGGAGGAAGACGAGAAGAAGAGAAACAAGAGAAGACGAGGTCTGGAAACTTGGAGGCCAAATGCTGCTCTCACTTCTTTTCAGGACGTGGAGATCAGGGCAGAGGAGGTGAGGAAGCAACAGAACAAGGATTAAGTGATGATGGAAAAAATAAAAGTTTTGAGAAGGATGAGAAGCAAAGAACAGCAGAGCAGCTAAGGGATCTGGAGAGTTGTGGACAGATCCCAGAGCAGCTGAGGGATCTGGAGAGTTGTGGACAGATCCCAGAGCAGCTGAGGGATCTGGAGAGTTGTGGACAGATCTCAGAGCATCTGAGGGATCTGGATAGTTGGTGACAGATCCCAGAGCAGCTGAGGGATCTGGAGAGTTGGTGACAGATCCCAGAGCAGCTGAGGGATCTGGAGGATTGTGGACAGATCCCAGAGCAGCTGAGGGATCTTGAGAGTTGTGGACAGATCCCAGAGCAGCTGAGGGATCTGGAGAGTTGGTGACAGATCCCAGAGCAGCTGAGGGATCTGGAGAGTTGTGGACAGATCCCAGAGCAGCTGAGGGATCTGGAGAGTTGGTGAGAGATCCCAGAGCAGCTGAGGGATCTGGAGAGTTGTGGACAGATCCCAGAGCAGCTGAGGGATCTGGAGACAGAGCAGCAACTTTAGAAAGCATGTTTTTATTATCTCCATTTGCTTGTCTGCAGTATTACGATAAATCTTCTGGTCGGATTTCAGGACCTGAGGAAGAAACCATGAGTTTTTCCAGTGGATCTAAATTAACGGGCAGATGCAGGATTGTTCTTTTCACTTTCTATAACATACTGAGATATGGCGTTAACCTTCGACCAGCAGGGGGCGACTCCACAGGTAGTTTCTATACGAGTCCAAATTAAGTTAAAATCTTCTCTGACTTTATCATAATCGAAGGAGAAGGATCCAAAGACACAAAACAAAAGACCCTCTGACATCTGTATCTTAGTGTAAAACCGGAACAAAGAGAATAAGAGTGAAACAGCAGCGAGTGTCATCAACGTCTTTTGATAGAAACGAGGGATCGTTATCGTGATGTAAAGAGAGAACAAAGCTTCGGCCTTGTTCTTTTTCACTCTTATTATTTCTTTGTCTGTGTCTTTCATCACGTTCTCTCCTTTCTCTCTCCTCCGTCTCTTCACCCACTTCTGCCTCTTTGTCACACAGACTTTTAATTAATATTCACTTTTAACAACGTACATTCAATCAAACAGAATGTTTCATCATCATCAGTGATGAATAGACTTTGAGTCTGACTCGGTGTCATTCCTCAGCTCCTGAATCCATGGAAACGGCACAGAACTCCTGAGCTCTCACTCGAGCTGCAGCTCGTCAAGATACTTTCAGACTGAAACTGAAATCAGAAGTTTTCTAGACCAAATTTCCAAAAGGCTTTAAGCTGTTTTGAGACATTAAAATATCCAGAAATTTGGGTCCTTATCACCAAAAGCTCTGGAATCTCCTCGTCTTTCCAAGTTGAGCTCTTCGTCTTCTACGTGTACGGCTCCTCTTCTTCAGACTAATCAACGTCCTCAGATCCATCAATGTTCCATCATCGTTGTAAAAGCAGACTGGGACTTTAATTCAAGTATATTTTGGACGGATGTGTTTTCAGTGATTTCTGATATTAAACTGATGAGAGCTGCAAGTAAATTCATGCACAAAAACAATAACAGAAAACTCATTATTTAACCTGGATGAAAAGTATCAGCATCGTTTTCTTTTGCCTCTATTGTCTTAATTTAGATTCCCGGTGACGAGGTTCAGTGATTGAATTCCCTCCTGAATGAACGATGAGCAAAGGTCACTCTTTCATTTCATTTCATGTTAAATTTCGCGTTGGTTTTATTATGAAAGGGTTTATTAACCTTCATTTATTTACTCTGATGAATTCGTGTCAGGTCTTTTCATTTCATCAAGAATGTTTTTCATTAAAACTATGAAACTGATTAATCACCGAGAAACATGAGGAGCTTGTTCACATCAGATTGGTCATCAGTCAACGGGAGTGAAGCAAACGAAGGTTTCAACTTATTCAAGAGACGACTGGAGTCAAAACTTCGCTCTCATATACAAAGGGTGTAAATATGCCTTTTAAAATTTATTAGAGATATATAAAGATTAGTATTTATGTTTTTATGTTTATATCTGGAAAAGACAAAGAGATGGAAACTTTTACTGCGGATGATCAATAGATGTTACTAAATATTAATAGGTACAGACTGGAAGCATTTTGTTTTTCAAAATGATGCAAATATCTCAGATTTTTTTTAATATGGTTTTAAAAAATGTGCAGGTATGAGTGAGATCTGTAATCACTACAGCTGATAAACAAGAAATAATACAATATGTAAAAGTCGTTCCCTGCTGTGGTTTTATTTAGTGCGTCACTGGTAGAGATGTGAAACCTGCTCCAGATCCCGGGGAGGATGCTGCTGCAGCGTTTTGGTTCACGGACAGAATCCTTGTTGACGGAGCCTCTAGGTGCCTCTGGGAAATTATTCATTAGTCTAAAAATTGCAGCCTGAGTGAATCAGCTTCCACAAACTGCCGAGTCACAGACGGAGACGTGACCCAGAACCACACAGAACTCTGTCCGACCGAGGGAGAGATGTCACCTCACAGGTTTCATATACGACCTGAACTGTTTTAACAATTAGAAATGTTGAATTGATTAAAAAATAAACCTCCCTTCTATTATTATTTCTGGTGGTCACGCCCCGAACACCGGCGCCACGCGGCCGGGGCACCAGCTGCCTTCTGGGTCCTCGGGAGCCCGGCTCGTTATTCCTGTTCCTCATTAGTCATGCAGGTTGTGGTGCGATGCGGGCGGTCGAGGTCACGCCGCTCCCAGGAGACTCCCTCTCTGCTCCCGTGACCTCGCTCAGCACATCAGCATCGTCATGACGACTCTGAACAAACCAAGTGCATCTGTTACAGCCTGTTTAACTCTCTGCTCAGGCGCCGCCAGGACGCCGCTCTGCACCCGGCTCACGTGCCGCCACACGCCGCTCGCCACTGAGGAGGAGCCGACACAGTTCAGAGTGAGATCTGCCGCTGGTCTGCATGTTTGTACACAGCCATCGCTCAGGAGTTCGTGACTTCGACGAGCTCGACCTCTTTATCACGACGAGCTCATTTCCTAATCACTGCTTTTTCCTCGACTCTCTAATCTGACAGCCACAACAAAGCAAACAATAAAATATTAATACACATTAAATATACAGCAGCAGTTGCTTTTTATTACTCACAAAGCTGTGCTCTAAGTCGGGACTCATCATAATTAATCTACAGTATTTCCCAATGTAAATACAAGCTCCATAGCTAAAAGGGATCCGTTGTATTGGCTCCGTTCACAGGAAGGTTTCAAGGGACTTTGGGCCTGAGGCAAAACAGACCTGAGGGCCGATAGGAAAGAAGTTTAGATTAAACTCTGACAAACATATTTACATGTTCAAGTCTTTTACCTCTAAGTATTTGTAGGTTTAGGCCGACAGTTGGTGGTAAGGTGAGGAGGCTCTATACATCGTTTATTTATTGTTTATTGTTTATTTAGAAGGATCCCCATTAGCTCCGCCCTAAGACAGAGCTACTTTTAGTGGGGTCCACATTTTAAAACATACATACAGATATCAAACATTTTATACATACGTTACATTACAAATATCACAAGTTAAAATACATAAAAATAATGATCATTAAATTTTACATTACAGATATAAAAAATTAACTTAGTGGTTATGCAATTTTACCTTTGTCATGATATAAAACACTGAAATATCCAATTCCATAGAAGCGAAAACTGCAAACCATGTAAGAGAATACTACACATTAATGTACAGTACATCACCATCTAGTGTCACAAGTATGCTGTACCCAAGTGTTTCATTATTTGCTTTTTGAACATACATTTACGTGTCACGTTTATAATTTCTGTTGGTCGTAGGTTCCATGACTTCATCTGTATCCCACAGTATTAGCTCTGGGGAGTGAAAACCTACCTTCTATTGCTCGTCTAGTGGTATAGTTATGTTAGTTATAGTTATGTGAGGCTAAATTTTTATTTAGTTGCCTATACTGATCTGCTGGTGTTTTAGATAAAGTACATTGTTTCTGTGTGTTAAGGCCAAATGAGTTTGTTTCAGTCTGATACAGATGTGTCTGTTCTCAGGTCAGATGTTAGTATCAGGTCTGAAGGGTCTTAGTTCAATGTTGTCTTTTTACGAGGACATAACAAGTCCATCACGTGGTGAATCCTCACAGCTCGTACTGGACCTTGTCCTTTTACTGCTGGTGTTTACGATTCGTTGGCCACTGGAGGAAAACTCGCTGATGAGAAACACGAACGCACTTGAACGCAGCACCGGTTCAGGGGTGAGGGGCGGATGTGATGGAGCGCTCCCCTCGTGTGAAGGACCCTCCTCCATCCTTCTCCTGGAGGCTGCAGCCCTCGAACCCACACACAGCTCGAGTTAAACACACCCAGGTTGTGTGCTCTTTTCTCAGGTTGTTGTACTTTGACAAAAAATGCTCCTCTCTGCTTTAGTCCACTCGATTTTCTGCCTGGTTCCTCTGGATCACCTTCAGCAGTGAGAGAGAAGTAACGAGAGCAGGGAGCTGGCCTGGATTCACTGATCCGTGCATGAAGGTCAAGTAGTGAGTAGAACTCACTGGGTTGGGTAATAACAGGGGAAACAGGTCTTCAGTGGCTGCTGCTGCTGCTGCAACCTCCTCCTGTCTGTGTGTGGTTTAAAATTTAATATTGTTTGCAGGTAGGAACGACTGCTGGGGCTTTCTCAAATTTGACTCAAAATCTGGGGATTTTAGACTTGGACACAGAAAACGAAAGCTATTTTTATTGAAGTTTATCAATGTACGATACTTTGAGTCCTCACGATGCTGGACGGTGGTTTATTCCTGATATGAAAGAAGACAAGCGTTGCCTCTGCCAGGAGGTTTGGTTCCTCCCCAGAGTTTGGTGGATCTGGATAAAGCGTCAGATCCTTGGCAGAGGAACGTGCTCTGCTGAAAGTGCCAGCTTCAGAAGGAGTCACGAATCTGGGAATCAACACAACAACCGACTCTTGAGAAGCTGATCAGATTCTCCTGGATTCTCACATAGCTGCTTTCACAGAGTTCAAGGTTAAACTTTGTCCTGGTGAGGCTGAGTCAACTTGCTGTGTCACCACTAGAACCATAAATGTTACAAAACCAACTTAGAGAACAGATCAACACATCTATCAAACTGTTCCCAGTTGTTTGTTCCGTATTGTGCGAGTGCAGTTTGTCTACGTTGTGTGTGTGTGTGTGTGTGTGTGTGTTTGTGTTGGCCCATAGATCGGCGTGTCCCCTGTCAGAAGGGGCGAGTGTTTAACAAATGACTGCCAGCTCGTGGACACAGGGGCCAGGGACCTCTGCTAGGGAGTCGGCCAACAATAAATCTCAAAAATCAATATGACAGGGCCCGGGGTAATCAGTATCAATGATTTTAAACTGGAATAAGTCCCTCGGGGGGGAAGGATGATAAAATCCTCCGAGCTCGCAGTCAGAAAAACATCCCGAGGATGAAGGATGGAGAGGAGGAAGAAAGAGAGGTGGAGGGGGAGAAGAGAAAGAGAATATTGATGCGTTGCTTTTTCCCAGAAACCCCTGCAGCTGGGTCGGGTTCTTTGTTGTGCTTTTCGCTATCATTTGTGATCTTCCTCTAAACTTCATCACTCATTCTTCTGCTGTCTCTTCGAGTCTCTCTCACTCCATCCACTGTTTACTCTCTTTCCTACTTTCGCTCGGCTGCTCTGTTACTTTTCGCTCTTTTTCATTTTCTGTCGGTAGCAGATGATTCTTTCAACACCACTTTGAACATCGATCATGTTTTTACTCCATGTCTCACTAGATATTTAAGTAGAATGGTACCCAGGGCTTCCAGTGTAATATGTGAGGTATCATCATGTATTGATTATATCAAGGCCTTTCAAATCCAAGAAGATTCAGACAATGTGAGAGACTATTTGGTGACAATGAATTTATCGTTTAGCTGCAAAAGACTCAGATTTCTCCCTCAGAAACTGGTGAAAGCTAATGTTGCTATCGTAGCTCTGCAAGCACTCGTTCCATGAAAAGGGTTGTTGTAGTTTAACGCTCACGAGTTGTGATGTGCTTTGCTAACATGTGTAGGAAACCATTGCCGTTTGTTGTGTTGTTTTTAATCACTATTTTATGACATTTCTAATTAAATGTTTTCATCTGTTACCTGTTTGCTTCTGTGGCTCTTAAACACCAACGCTAACGTAGCTATAAGTGTTCATGTTGCTGTTGCCTAGCAGCGCTGCTCTTACAACTTAACTCTCAATCACGACTTTGCCGATCATAACCACAAGTCGTTAACAAATCCATTGCTGATTTATAATGAAAGCACCTCTGGGTATAACGATTCTGAAACAGAGACAGAACCCACAATACAATCTCAAATCTCAAAATGCTTGTAAATCACAAAAATTAGGGAGAGATTCATATTTTTCATAAATAAAACATATTCAATATAATTGTCTGCCTTTGAAACACCATGTGTCAATTTCGGTCCAATTACTAAAGAGTTATTGCACCTTCAGTGAAAAGCATAAAAGTGCAATTATCTCATGATGGAAAATAAACCCTGAGATTGTTCACACGGTTTTGATTTAAACATATTGTGAGAATCACGTTACTGGTCCCAGTAATAAAGCATCGAACGGACCAGTGACCACATCTGAAAACAACGTGTTGCTCTCTGCTGACGTGATCCAAACAGAAATTGTGACACCGAATAATGAAGTGCGAGCCGGCTGTTGTTCTCGGTGAGTGCTCTCTCACTGGGCCCGACACTTCCTCTACGATATGCTTGCCTTCCTTTTGTTCTGTATATTCCATTCTTCATGTGCTGTTGGCAGGAATAATTGGTTTGGTTTCCTGCGCACTAGCTGCAGGTCTCTAGAACATTGGCCTGTGCCCTTTGCTGAAGACAGTATTTTAATCACTTTTCCCTCTCTCTCTCTCTCTGTGGCACCAGTCAGAAATCTGTTCAACGCGACGCTGTCATGTGTGAAACATCTGGGGCCTCGGTGGGTAAATGTCAACAAAGAACATTTTGTCAGCATTTTAAACATTTATCTGTCCCGCAGTTGGTCCCCCCCCCTGCCCTGGGTTCCCCCCTGGATGTATTTTAAACCCAGAAAACGCTCTAATACCCGAACACTCGCTGCAGCCGGAGCTCCACAAGCATTCATTTCAAATATGATTTTTTTTTTTCCAAGAGATAAATGTTGGCATCCATATAAGTTTCATTGACAGGAATGCAAACCCCCTGAACGCAGAGCGGGCAGCCTTCACTTTGGCTCCAGCGACACCAGAAGGGAAAGTGAGCTCGCCAAACCTCCGAGCACCAGATGCACGGCATGTCTTTTTTTTTTTTCAGCGAATGCAAATGTCCTTTCGTGCGTCTCTGGAGCCGACATTGACGTCTTCACCACTCCAGCTGATTTAAAAGGAGTGATCAATACGGGTGATCTTCAGGCCTCCTTGCAGCTCCATCTCGGTTGTGGATTCACTTGCAGTTTGTGACCTTTACTGAATGTCACCCTCTTCTCTTGACTTTGTTTGCTGTTCTTGAATATTAAGTCTGGAAGCAACATTAAAACCCTCCTTAAAGGTACAATGAATAATGACACGCGTAACGTGACTTGTCTCCTTGGCCAGAATGAAATTAAATCAATGTTAAACCCCCCAGAGGAGACTCTAACAGTCGACCTCTCTGTGACCTTGGCCTTCCAGCCTCGGACTGTGGATGCCTGAGATCCTCGGCCTGGTTATTCAACAGTTGAGGGATCCAGAGACCAGGTCCTGTCCTGTTCTGCACTGCAGCACATTAACGTCTCCAGCAGCCAGGGTGTGATTCTCAGCTTGTAATAAAGCTCTGGCCCTCTGGCAAGAATTAATGATTGGCTGCAACAACGGCAATTAGCAGCATCAGACACATCAGCAGTGGTTGACAGCAGCATGTGCCAACGGGCAATAACAAAATATAGTTAATTGGCATCAGATATAGTTGTTAGCAGCAGCAAAATAACCATGATAGTAGTTAGCAGCTGTAAATTCAGTTAGTCAGACCGGACATTAACGCAGCGGTTATGGTTAGCTTTAGCAACAGCACTGTAGTTAATTGCAAGTTGTTAGCAGCAGTGAAAGTAATTAGCATCAAAGTTTTAGAGCAGAAACAGTGCTAGTAGCTAGCAGCGTCAGTAGTGAAGTGCAGCAGTAGTGTTTGGCTATAGCTGTAGCCGTTAGCGGGAGAAAGAGGAATTCATGGCAACAACAGCAGTTAGCTGGAGCCGCTAGCCCCAGCTAAAGCAGTTATCAAATAGCAATAGTGGTATTTAGCTATAGCAAAATGTAGCTATAGTATTAGGGGAGCGTGTCAATGTTCCCACAGCCCTATGTTCCCACATTTCTAATATTCATTACAAAATTAGGCCCTATGCTCCTACAGATCCCACATTTCTACCCCTGCCTGGTAGTTAAGGGTTCACCATTCCGTAGCTGGCGATTTGAAGGAGCTAGCTTGCTTCCAAACTCTCTTGAGCTAACCCTAACCCTAATCCCATAGGGTTTAATTTTCAGAAAAATCTAGAAATGTGGGAACATCGGGACAAATTTTTCAAAATAAATCTGGGAACATAGGTCTGTGGGAACATAGGGCCTAATTTTCAAAATTGTCAATGAAAAAAAATCCTTAGAAATGTGGGAACATAGGGCTGACCCCAGTATTAGATGTTAGCAGTAGCAGCGTAGTTAATGGCCACAGTTAAATGTAGCCATAGCAGTTAGCACCAGCTAAAGCAGTTAGTAGAAGTACTATGAGTTAGCAGTAAATAAAGTCATTAAAGGCAGCGGTAATATGTAGCTATACCGGTAGCAGTTAGCACTAGCTAAAGCAGTTGCATGAATCAAACATGTTAACAACAGCAACAGTAAATAGAAGTAGCAGTAATAGTTTGCCGCAGCAGTAGCATTAGCCCCAGCCGTTAGCCTACTGAAGTACTTTGCACTAGTCGTAGTACTAAGGAGCCGCGGCGTGGGCGGTGATCCGAAGTCGCACGGATTGAAGACTTGTTTACATCTGGTCTTCTCACCTGCCGACAGGAAGGATGTAGCCGGAGCTCCGGTCGACCTTCTGTCCGTCAGCGCCGCTGAACCCGCGAGTTCCGGAAGATTCTCTCAGTTACACGGTGAGCAGATGCTGTCAGACGGGAAAATGCCACGATAGATCAGAACAGCACATTTTAAAGGTCACTGTACGGAGGGGGTGGGGGGGGCGTTGTCTCATCCACCTACACACTGTAACTTCCCCACAATGCAATGCAGGGATTAGCACAGGATTGGGACGGATGGATTTCGAGGGAGCTGCAGCTTTTTTTTTGACGTAAATCTCCTCGGAGGAAGAAACCGAGAAGCTTCTCCTCCTCCTCCTCGCTCTGTCACTCCACTTACGTCTCTCTTTCACTCCCACTGCTCATCCTTTCATCTCCCGGCCTCCTCTCGTCGTCTTCCAGCTCATCGTTCTCTCCATCATTCCTCAGAGTTTTTACATGCTCATCTCTTCCAGGGGATCAGCAGCCATCATTCTGCTGAGTCATGATCCTGTGACTGTGTTTGTGGCTGAGAAGCTCGAGGAAGTCTGAGGTTAATCTTTTGTCACATCTTTGTTTAACCTTCGCTGCCCCACACGAGTCTTTTCTATGCGTCTGTCGATATCATCACCGTCGCCCAGGCCACGTTCTCCAGCGGCTGCATGTGAAGACAGATTGTGTCTCTGTGGCTCGACCAGGCTGTTCCACCTCCAGAAAGCTCCTTTGAATACAGACGACACAATGAGTTCCTCCCGAATGTTGCTAGTTTAGCTCTGCAAGCACCTGTTCCATGTCATCAAATACGGCCACGATTACCGGAGTTACGAAGAGGGTTGTGGTAGTTTAACGCTCAAAAGATGTGAAGTAGGAGACCATGGAAGTTAATTTTGATCACAATTTTATGACATTTCTAATTGAATGTTTTAATCTTTTACCTGTTAGCCTCTTAGACACCGACGCTAACGTTGATCTAAGTGTCCATGTTGCTGTTGCCTAGCAGCGGTGCTCTTACAACTTAACTCTCACTCACGACTTTGACGATCATAACCACAAGTCGTTAACAAAACCATTGCTAATTTATAATAAAATCTCCTCTGGGTGTAACGATTCTGAAACCAAGTCAGGTCAACCTAAACCAGGATTCATCGTGCACCGGTGACAAAGCCGACAATCTTCCGTAGATCTTTATATTTCGTTACATTTCATTTAGCTGACGCTTTTATCCAAAGCGACTCACAATAAGTGCATCAACCCCGAGGGTACAAACCAAGAACAACAAGAATCAAGAAAGCACAATTTCTTCAAAAATAATAGCAAAACTATAAAATACTATAAGTAAGTGCCATTTAAGTGCTACTAAATTGTTAGTTTTAACATTTTTTAGTAATTTTCTTTTTTTTTTTTTAATTTTTTTATTCAAGGTATAGTTGGAAGAGGTGTGTTTTTAATTTGAGGCGGAACATGTGTAAACTTTCTGATGTCCGGATGTCGATGGGGAGCTCATTCCACCGTTTAGGAGCCAGAACAGAAAACAGTCGTGATTTTGATTTCGGTTTGGGCTCTGCAGTCTCCCTGGAAGCAGTCCATGAATTAGAACAGTTACTCTGTGCACCAGGGTGCTAAAGAAGCAGTTGTGTTATGGGACTGAGCAGGAAAACTAATCTCTGAAGAGGTCTGCAGGTATTTGGCGAAAAAACAGTCGATATGATATCAGTGTTTTTCTCTGGGAACATTTCCTGCCACAGCAAGACGACAAATAAATATCCACTAACAATTTGGTGATTCTCCAGGTGATCGAGTGATATTCTAATAATCTAAAGGAGAAACTGCCGCATGTCTTTAGCGTGTTCGTGTTCAAACTGAGATAAATACTTAGAATGGAAAACCGTTTCTTTATTGTGTTACCGCAGGTCAGTGTGTGCCGACAGATTCCTTTAGCTCCTGCAGTTGAATAGACTCACGACCTTTTGCAGGGTAAATAAGTAAGATGCACTCGCCCCCCCCCGCCCGCCCTCGCACTTGCACACAAACACACATGCCAGAGAGCAAACACACAATCAGTAAGATGTTGACATGTCCTCTTTCTTTAACAAGTATTTCCATTTTCAGCTAAAGGTCAAGGGAAAACTGAATATATGGATTTTCTTTTGCGTGTCCACTGCACAGCAATGCCCTCTATCCACGCTACATGATGTGTGTGTGTGTGTGTGTGTGTGTCTGTGTGAGTGTGTGTGTGTCTGTGTGAGTGTGTGTGTGTGTGAGAGGAATCAATGATGAGGCAGTTAAGAGCCTGGAAGCTGCAGAAGATGGAGAGAGATGGATGAAATTGCTTTTATGTGAATCCTGTATTCCGAGGTACTGTGGGTACGCACACGCACATTCATTGTGAGAGCTCACACACACACACACACACACATGGCGTGTGGTCGTAAACCCGCCGAGCTTCGTCTCCCTGGAGCTGGAGCGCAGAGTTCAGGTGTGATACAGCCGGTAATAAGTCATCAGAGCTGTGGGAGCTGAAAGAACCCGGAAGGTCCATTATTCCTGTCTTCACACACAGGAGGGCTCGCAGGTGTGTCAGGATTTACAAGATCACCATTGTGTATCGTATCTTCCCCCGGTGACAGAACAGGGGAGGACGTCCTCAGGGTGGAGGGTTCCATTCTGTTCAGAGACACTAATTAAATTCCTTCAGGTTCCACAGTCTCTGGTGTTTGTAGGTCAGTTTATATACATGGGTTATATTTAATTGAGCAATCAGATGTTTTACTGACCGAATGAAGAGCTTCATCATGTTCATCAGGATGACTGTGGCTCAGGTATTATAAATAATGATGGACGAACTGATGTTGCATCAGAGTAAAGTACGATTATAGAGGGTCTGTGTGTGTGTGTGTGTGTGTGTGTGTCTGTGCGTGTTCGTGTGTGTGTGCATGTGTCCAGTTCATTGCCAGAGCTTGGCCTCTGGACTAATTAAGCAGGTAGGCGTTGCAGATGGTGAAACTGCCAGCACGGGATGAGCCGATGGTCATTAACACACAACTTCTGCCTCCACTGTAATCTCTCTTAGCTGGAGTCAGAGAGAGAGAGATGAAACAGAGAGAGAGAGAGAGAGAGAGATGAAACAGAGAAAGGGAGAGTGACCTAGAAATGGAGGTTTAGATGGAAATCTGAGGGAGGACGAGGAGAGAAGCGATGAGAAGACTTGAGAGTTTGAAGAGAAATCAGGTCAGACGTGAAAACACAGGAAGTGAAAGAGAACGAGGCGTCGCTGCTGCTTCATGTTTATCAGATGAGACGACAACAAACACTAAGTTTTCATTTCCCTTTCCTCCTCTTTCCAACTCTTTCCCTTCCACACACAGATTTAATTCAAACTCTGAGTGGAAGTTAGTGTGGAAGTGAAACAAAGTCCTGCAGCGTCGGTTTCCATCAACGTTATCCACCTCATCTCCTCAGAGGAAGGAGAACTTCAAACGACTGAATATGAAAAGAGAAAAGATGATGACCAGCTTTTTGCTCGGGTGAATTCTTTGCTCTCTGATATCAGGCGTCCCTTCAGGTGAGCGCATCACCTCTCCGCTGCAGCTCGATTGGTTTCCAGCTCTTTTCTCGGACGCGTTCCCGTGAGTTTGGAGTTTCCCTGCAGCTTCTGAGGAAATTGAAACCTTCATCCTCCCCAAAGAGTCGGAGTTTTGCTTCTTCTTCTTCTTCAGGTTGAACAATCTTGTGTCAGTCAGAATCTCATCCTCCCGCTAGACGCCGAATCTCACTGGAAACATTTGCTCTTTTTGCTCGTTTGCTTTGTTTCTGTCGTGCAGTTGTTTTTTTGCTGATGTCATGCAAGTGTGAGGATTTGCGGATGTTTCTCCCGACGTGTTTTCCCCTGACCCGGATTTGACACGCAGCGAACCACACGCTCGTACTAACAGCTACAAACAAGCACCTCAGCTGTTTCTAAAGGTTACTTTGATCACTACAAACCTGAGTCTGGGTGTAGAGACACAAGAGATCAAAGACAAACAGCGTGTTCGGCAAAATCTCAAAACTCTCTGAGCCTGAGAACAAGAAGGCAGCTGCCGTGCATCGATATTTAAATTTAAAAGAAGCTTTAGCAAAGAGTGTCTCCACTTCCTCTCGAACAAACATGAAGCCAAAATATTTAAGATGCAGCTGCAGCCATCTTGTGATTTTGACGTATAACATCCACACCGGCGTCGGCCCTCATCACAAAAAGCTCTGGAATCTTTTTGTCTGTCCAAGTTGACGTCTTCGTCTTCTTCCCTTCTGAGATTTTTATATTCTACCAGTTTGAAACATCATCAAAATTCCCACTTACTCGCTGTGAATCCTCTGGAGAACTACCTCGAGATTTTATAGGAAGTGGCAGGAGAAACTCCAAAAGAATCTCCACAGTAATGGATTCAAACATTTACATATTTTAGTCTAGATGATTTCAGGAGATCATCCGGAGAACCTTATGAAAAATGTTTTAAGTTAAGATCATTCTCATTCCTCTAAGTAAACTTTGGATAAGAAACGAGGGAGTAAACAGAAAACCAGTTAATTAGAAATCAGATTTTTCTTTTCTTTTTTCTGTTTATTTAAAACCTGATGTATATTATTCTTGTTATTCCTCTGTGTCTCTCTAGTGTTTATTTCAAATCAAACCACAGCTGCAGTTAATAAGCAGATATTCATTCACTGCAGGAAACAGTCCCAAACAAATACACTTTTAAAACCACTGATCCCAGTTGTGTTTCAGGTCTTTACTCAGTTGAATTTCTCCTAATCAGACCTCATGAACTTGAATAAATCTGCATCTGAACGTAGAAACAAAGGTTCCAGTCGCAGAGCAGAGATGTGAAGACTCAGAGAGATCCAGCAGATGGATTTAGTCTTTTAAGTGTTGACAAATATCATAAAAATAATGTCCATGAAGTCGTTTCCAGATGTTTTCGTGTGTGTGTGTCTCTCTGTCGTAGACGTGTTTGCAGAGACTTTTATTATGACAATCAATAAATGAGGGAATAAATAAAGTGTATGAGGAAACACCACAGGCGGTTTCCTGCAGTCGCGTGATAGTAAAATGAGGTGTTTTGTATTCACACACAGGACAGTGAAAAACTGTGTGTTTTCAGCATAATAAATCATCTCAAGGCGGTGACGCTTTTAAACTGATAAACAACCATTGGATCACTTGTAAAAGCCGTAAAAACTCCAATAAACACGTCCGTCTGTGATTATTCTGAGCGTCTCCGGCTCTAACTGGGTTATTTCCTCTTCTCTGCATGAAGCGCTGGAAATGAAGTCGTGTGCAGGAGGAGGCCGCGGGCTGACGGCGGCCTACAAACCCCCCCCACACGTCACTCTCACAGCAGCCGCTCGGCGCTGCGTGATCATGTGTGATGGCACAAACACAAAACAGCACTAACAGGAAAAACAGCATCTGGGGGGGGTCAGCGTCCAAAGAACCTTCCCTGGGACGGAGGATTGGAGTTTTTTAATTTCAGCCCTCAGCAGATAGGTGTCACCCTTCATTAACCTGCTCCGACCCGCTCGTTAACTCACAGCCCGGCTCTGAGTGGGCGGCGGCCTGTGTGACGGACTCGTTTTCGTGAAAAGAAACGATGAACGATGGCGACGCTGATCCTCGGCGCTCGGTCACGAGACGCATGCGGAGAGCGAAGGCTGTTTTTCTGAAAGGAGCAAAATGAAAGAAGTGGTGGGCGACGAGCTGAGGCTCCGAGTGAGAGAGTGAGACGTGGCAGGTCCTGACATCGAGTGGCAGCAGCTGCCGTTGTTGCTCTAATGACTGAGAGAAAGTTCCTGTTTAACGAGCAGTGACTTTATCGCTTCTGCTTCCTGCTTCTTTTCACTCTCAGAGTCCAAGTGAGGAAACCTTCCTCTGAACGAGCAGGAAGTCAGAGAGTCACTGAGCAGATTCTGTTTCACACGAAGGTAAAACACACTTGTGGATTTTCCTTATGAATATTTGATATTAGGGCTGCAGGTGCTTCTCCCAGGGAGTCGGATCCAGGAAGTGTGTGTGTTTCCACCTCAGGGACCAGGTTTTAAATGAACAGTTATTAACAACTATTAATATCAATTAAAACAGCAATGGTTAGAAATTACTGTATTTTTTTATCATATTAATACTGTTCAAACTGTTTCAAGTTGCATAGAACATCCAGAAGCATAGAATTACTAAGTTATAAAAGACTTGTTAATAATCATTTTAGAACAATAATGTAAAAAGGCTGAACTGGTGGTTTCTGTTCTGTGGAGTTGGTTCTAAACCTTTATTAACCATACGACAGAGACCTGGACGCCACGAGCAGAACAATGTGTTTTACATCATCTCATCATTTTTTCACGAGCAGAGAGTTTAAAGTTTCTGAATCCACATGCTCGCCTCCGTTCACACCCACTGAGACTCAAAGTGTTTTCACGAGTTGCCGTTAAGTAAAAGCTGCTGATTCGCCCACTTTTTTTAAACATCCATCTGCTGCGTGGCTCGTCTCCGCTGAGCCGCCAACTCCTCGCCAGTGTTTTTATTCCCCGACCTTAAGGCGGATCATTAAAGACTCAATCAAGGTGTGTCGCCGTGTCAATAACGGCTCTGCACTCGCTGACACTGGATTTACTGAAGGTAAATGTTGTGGCAGCTTTAGTGTCATCGTACCACTGAACTGCCGCTTGCACTCTATTTGTCTCTTCAACGCTTGATGATGGAAAAAATACAAAACCACCCAGGGATTGTGATTCAGGCACGAGTGAACATACATGAAGATTCACGTGCGTGTTTGTCAAGTCACGTCACATAAAGAACTACCTGAGTTGATTTAAAGAGCTTCACAGGCATTGATATAAAAGGATTTGACAGAAGAAGACGAGGAGAAAAGAAATACGATTTAATAAGATGGGACTTTAATTCAGATTTAAATCCTCAAAGGTGGGACAAGAACTGATCTGGAGCAGGAGACTGTTCCAGAGTTTGGAGGCAGAGACGGAGAAAAGCTTTGAGTTTTAGTGAAGAGTCGATGTAAGGATGAGAACCTGGAACCATGAGAACATGGAACCAGGAGAACCTGGAACCAGGAACCAGGAGAACGTGGAACCAGGAGAACGTGGAACCAGGAGAACGTGGAACCAGGAGATTGCCGTGGATGTGAACACACCCAGTAGTTGAGATCAGAGCTGGAACCCAGAATCCAGGAGATTTTGTTTAAGGCCTCAAAAACAAATTTTAACAAGTTTTTTTCTTGACCCAATTCTCATCCTTTCTCTAAGTTTCATGGAAATACCTTCAGAAGTTTTTACATAATCGACAGAAGAAGACACAGAAGACGAGGAGAAAAGAAATACGATTAATAAGATGGGACTTTAATTTAGATTTAAATCCTCAAAGGTGGGACAAGAACTGATCTGGAGCAGGAGACTGTTCCAGAGTTTGGAGGCAGAGACGGAGAAAAGCTTTGAGTTTTAGTGAAGAGTCGATGTAAGGATGAGAACCTGGAACCAGGAGAACATGGAACCAGGAGAACATGGAACCAGATGATGCCGTGGCTGTGAACACACCCAGTAGTTGAGATCAGAGCTGGAACCCAGATCCAGGAGATTTTGTTTAAGGCCTCAAAAACAAATTTTAACAAGTTTTTTTCTTGACCCAATTCTCATCCTTTCTCTAAGTTTCATGGAAATACCTTCAGAAGTTTTTACATAATCCTGCAAACAAACACACAAGTGGGGGGGGGGGGGGGGGGGCTCCTTGGTGGATGTAATTAAAGTGGATTTTTAAAGGAATTAAATAACCCAACCTGTCAGAAAGACTCATTATTTCTGCTGCATGGATCTGCATCAGCTCTACAGGTGAATTCTCAGCTGTAGCATGATACGTCTGATGGAGTTTCAACAGGACGTCGATCCATCGATCGTCTTCTGGCTCCGGTCGAGGGTCCGGTGCCTCGTGGGGGGGGGCCGGATCCCACCGGGCGTCATTACACACTGCTTTATGGCAGCGGATGTTTACATGTTTACATCTAGTTTGAGCACTGAGGACTGAAAACATGAAGTAAATGTGATTCTGGTTTTTAATTTGGGGCAAAACAAAGTTGAGTGAAGTTGTGTGAAGTCAGGAAAGAGCTGAACTCATGATATAAGAAGCTGTTCTCACAGAATTAAGATCAAAGCTTCGTCCGAGTTATTAAGTCACTTATTCTCTTTTCTCTGGTGTCGACAGAACTGAACTCACCAGAGAACCTGTTGCTCTGTTCCTCCAGCTCCTCACATTTCCTGTTTCCCTCCATCCCGTCGCTTAGAACCAGTGAAACCACAACAGGAGTTTACCTCATAAAGTGCTTATTGGTAAATAAAGCTCTGTGATGTCACTTTTTTTAATATTTAGCCGTCGGCTGCAAACGCTGCTAAACGCCGGCCGGTGATTTAACATGAAAACAGAGGAGAAGTCCACACAGCAGCAGAAGTCTGAACGAGCGCTCGGAGACTGGAAGCGTCTCCTGAGCTCGGACTAACTTCTCGTGTGAGGGGTCTGTTCGGGAGGATTCTGCTGATCCGCTCCCTCGGCGCTTCGCGGCTCGGCCTCTTCTCTTCGTAAAGAAAGCGATGACTGTAGGAGATGTGTGATCCCACATCAGCAATCCCTAATTGGAGAAACCTGGGAAACCTGGGAAATAATGATGTGGGCCCAGGAGGAGATGATCAGCTGAGAGAAGAGTCGTCCCTCACATGCTGACCCTGTGTTTCTCCTCCTTCTTCTCTCAGGTGGTCAGAGGAATCCCCCCCGGAGCCGCTCAGAAACTCTGCATCAGCACACTCATACACTGAGGTAAGTGTGCGTCTCTCTGTGTGTGCATGTTGGTTGTGTTGTGTGTGTGTGTCATTGTACAGCGTCTGAGGGAGTTCACGTCTTTTATTTAACTGTACAGGAAGTTTTTCTTCTGTTTGTCAGAGACACATTTTTATCTGATGCCAGGAAGGAAGAAGGATTTATTGGATTTTCACCGGTGAACTAATCTGGTTTTGGTTGTCTGGTGAAAGTTTCTGGCAGCAGGACAGAGAGAGTGTGTGTGTGTTGGCGTGTGTGTTTGTTTGTGTGTGTGCAAAAGGGTCTTTAAAGTGTAACTTCATCTGTAAGTTCTGTCTGCTCCAGCTATGAGCAGGTTCACACCAGGTTCAGGTTCCAGGATTGAAACCTTTTTAATCAGGATTTTTGAAAAAACAATGAATAAAATAGAGGAGAAATTGACTCCCTCAACCGGAGCAACCTTTTATTATATTTAAAAATATTGTCTGGGGCATTTTAAGCCGTTTTGTGAGAGGAAAGACCAAGTGAGAAAGGAGGAGCGAGAGAGAGAGAGAGAGAGGGACACAGAGACAGACTGAAACTGGACTGTCCAGCCACTGAGTTATGACACTGCATAAATTATTCATAAGTATTCAGTGTCATAACTACATCTCTGACGTTTATAACAAACCAAACCGTTTGAAAATCTGTTGAAAATTGAGCAAGTTATGGTTATTTAAAAAGTACGTACCACTTCAACACAATGTTATGGGTGAGCGAGCTGACTGTGGCAAGATGGCCGCCACGTGCGGACGTCCGACTCCATTGGCCGAGACATCTAGCCTTATATATATCTATGGTGGACAATCTGAAGGACTTGAGCTCTGATTGGTCGTTTTCTTTAAACCTGGAAGTTGTTCTTCTATCTGAGAGACTCAATTAAAAAAAAATACTGCGATTATATCTCTCACACAAAAGCAAATCTGGGTCATTCCGACAAAAAACTTGATTCAAACTTCCATTTACATTCATATCCAGAACTATTAATGTGTTTCCTGCTGCACACATGCTGCGACAGACCTGAAAATACTCTCACGTCTCTTTAGATGTTTATTTTCCCAAAAACCTGTAAAATGATTCTCCCTTGGGATGAAAACACTTCTTCAACTTGTGCATTTAATATTCAGCCGACATGTGTGGATGTATGTTGAAGTTTGAGTCAAAGTTTTCACATGAGAACGCTTCTTTATTTAATTTAAGCTTCATTCTCACAGGAAGTTGATTCTTTGTTTTCCACCAAGAAGCTTCTTGGTATTTCATCAGTTTCCAGACTTTTCTTGAAAGCAGTGAATATGTATTTTTTTAACACTGAGGGCTGAGCAGTCACTTCCGGAGAAGCTGTCGCTGACGGTTACACTCGTGTGACTGTGGCGTCAGCATGATAATGATCCTGAAGCAAGAGAAAGTGAAAAGAGAACAAAGAACATCGGTGGCGTTTGTGTGAAGAAGACGGGAGCGAGGGAGAGAAAGGGAAACAGCTGGGAGGAAGCCAGACCTTTTTAAAAGACTAGACTGTGACTGACAGGTCGCATGTCGGCCCGAGGTCACTGATCAGCTGACACACACACGATCCGACGCCACACAACACGAGCTGCCGACAAGCTGCTGCACGAGGTTGAGGTAGGAAGCTGAGGATTGTTATTCCCCAGGTGCCTGAAGGAAACAGGTTCCTGTGACATCTCTTCTGCCTGGAAACGTCTGAGAATGTGAAGCACGAAGAGACAAACACACAAAGCTTCTGTCAGAATCTCATACAACTCAAGAGAGGAAAAAAAACATGAAACAAACCCAGAACTCTTTCTGCAGTGAAGTCACAGATTCATTTACATATTAGTTTTGCAACTCAGGCAGTTCCACCAGGACAGAATTTGTTAATTTTCATTTGGATTAAAAAAGCTGAACCAAAAACCTGCGGGGGGGCAAATTACAATGTGAAACCAAATCGAACAAGATTTAATGAAACAACGGAACAAACTCAAGAAGCTCGGTTCAGACTTTCAGCTTAAAAGACATCCTTACCTCCAAAAAACTATATCTGCTTCATAAACTTCATTTTATTATAAAAACCAAATCGCTCTGACTTGCCAAATCTCCAGATTTGAGATGTGGTTGTTTTTTAACACTTAATATCAGGGAGGTTGTGTACTTTTCACTTCATTCACATATTGAGGAGGAATATTTGGATTTTGACAGAGAGTACGGAAGCTGGGACCTGATCCAGAACCTGCTTGAAACTGATGTATTTTTAAAAACGCTAAGAGGACAGACCTGGTTCGACCCAGATAGTCTCATGAAGGACAAGAAACACAGGATGGATGGATGAGTAAAAGAAGAGCTGAAGTTAATCGAGTGTTGAAGCCAAAAAGTGCCTGATTAAAAAAAAGTAACCGACAAAATAAAGACCCAGTTTTTTAAATGTCGGGCAACATCGGCGTCTTGCTTTCCTCCCGAGGGAGAAACACGTGGATGAAAGCAGGTCAGGGAGAAGGAGAAGGAGAAGGAGCAGGAAGGAGAGGAGGAGGAGGAGGAGCAGGAAGGAGAGAGAGGTTTATCTTCATGAAATCCCAGTTTAGTTTCTGATGGTGTGATGGTCAGGAGATGGACGAGTGGTTTTACAGCCGGATGGATTGTGGAGAGAAGGAGCAGCGAGCGGCGACAGGACGGGAGCTGGATGATGTGAAAGCGTGTTCGTTTATCCTTTAAGAGAAGAAGAGCTGAATTCAGTTGTTCAATCAAAGTATTTATTTAGGAGACAATGAACAGGTCACAGCAAAGCAATGGGCTTCCAGTACATTAGTTGTATCAGAGCGCTGAACATCTGGCGCCTGTCTATTTTATAACAGCAGTTCTTCGTTCCTCCTCCTCGGAAGTGCGCAGGCGTAATCCATCCTCCTGGCTTTTGGAATACGGAAGCTATAGTTGCTCGGCAACCTGTTTACTTCATGAAAGGCCTTGACCCAGCAGATGCCGTGACGGGCAAAAGGTGTTTACAATTGGAGAAAAGATTATTGTGTTTTCTGCTTCATCAAAACAATCCTGACTGTAAACATTGGGATCCTCGAAACCAAAGCAACGAAACAGAATGAAGTCAACAGAGTCGCTCTGTCAGACCTCCAGAACTTTATCAGACAGCTGTGAGACTGACCAACAATAACAGCAGCTAGTTTCAAGAGTGAACATTCTGAGAATCAAAAGGTTATTGCTAATAATCTGTATGAAGGCCTAATATCTAACTAAAAATACTTCCCATCTCTTTATTGCTAAGAGTACAAATATAATTTGAAATGATTCTGTCAGCACAAAGTATAGTTAAAAATTTGAAATCCTCACAATGAGAAGATGCAGAGATGCAGACGAGTGAAGTGGGGAGATAAGGGAAGAAGTGGGCCGAGCGAAGGAGGGAGGAGAAAACAAACGAGATTGAAATGTGTGGAGGAGGAGAAGCAGAGGTGGGAGGAGGAGCAGGAGTAGGAGGAGGAGGAGAAGGAGGAGGAAGAGGAGAAGAACAGGAGGAGAAGAACATTAGGAGAAGAAGAGGAGGAGGAAGAGGTGGACAAGGAGGAGGAGGAGGAGGAAAAAGAGGAGGAGGAAGAGGAGTACGACGACAACGAGTAGTAGGAGGAGGAGGAGGAGGAGGAGGAGGAGGAGGAGGAGGAGGAGGAGGAGGAGGAGGAGGAGGAGGAGGAGGAAGAGGAAAAGGAAGAGGAGGAGGAGGGAGAAGAGTAGGAGGAAGAGGAGGAAGAGGAGAAAGAGAAAGAAGAGGAGGAGGAAGAGGAAGAGGAGGAGGAGGAAGGAGGACGAGGAGGAGGAGAAGGAGGAGGAAGAGGAGGAGGAGGAGGAAGAGGAAGAGGAACAATACCAGTAATACAAGAAGAGAGGGAGCGAGAGGCTGAGGACGAGAGAGGGAAGAGGAGCGAGGGAAGAATGGAAAAGTAAAAGAGAGAGGAGAATGAAGTATGAAGGAAGAGAGACAGAAGGGGGGGGGGCGAAACAAAGACGCATATGTGTGAGTCACAGACAACGATAAACTATTTCAATCTAAAAGCAAAAATAATTCAGTTGTTTCATTTGTAAACGATCGTTGCCTGAATATTAATTAAGTGAAAAGAGAGAGAGAATCGTGATTCAGCAGCGGAGGAGTTTCACTCTGAGCTGATTTGTGTTTTTCCATCTGACTTGTTCTCAGGAGGATTAAACACATGATACCTGTTGTGCTGAGACTAAGTCGTGAAGGTTCCAGAGTCGGATGCTCTGATATGAAGATTTAAAAGTTCTCAGATCAACACTTTTCAATTTTCATATTTTCCAGAGCAGCAGAGAAACAGAAACTCAAACACGTGATAATTCTCAGGATGAAACTGGATTCAGACTTTTCAGAAACGTTCTGTAAACGCAGGAGAAAGAAAGAAGGTGAGAGAGACTGAAGAGGCTTTGAGAATAAAGGACACTCGTCTTCATCGTTCTCGTCCCACCTCTTCCTCTTCTTCACTTCTTCTCCTCCTCCTCTTCTCCTCCTCTTCTTCTCCTGTTCTCCTCCTCCTCTTCTTCTCCTGTTCTCCTCCTCCTCTTCTTCTCCTGTTCTCCTCCCCTACATCTCCTCCTCCTCTTCTCCTCTTCTCCTCTTCTCCTCTTGTTCTTCTCCTTCTCCTCCTGTTCTCCTCCTCTCTTCTTCTCCTCTTCTCCTCCTCTTCTTCTCCTCCTCCTCTTCTCCTCCTCCTCCTCTTCTCCTCTTTCTCTCCTCCTCCTGTTCTCCTCCTCTTCCTCTCCTCCTCCTCCTCTTATCCTCCTGTTATCCTCCTCTTCTCCTCTTCTCCTCCTCTTCTCCTCCTCTTCTCCTCCTCTTTTCTTCTCCTCTTCTCCTCTTCTCCTCTTCTCCTCTTGTTCTTCTCCTTCTCCTCCTGTACCTCTTCTCCTGTACTTCTCCTTCTGTTCCTTTCCTCCTCCTCCTCTTCTCCTCCTCTTCTCCTCCTCTTCTTCTCCTCTTCTCCTCCTGTTCTTCTCCTCCTCTTCTTCTCCTCTTCTACTCCTGTTCTTCTCCTCTTCTTCTCCTCCTCCTCTTCTCCTCCTCTTCCTCTTCTTCTCTTCTTCTCCTCCTCTTCTCCTCCATTTCTTCTCCTGTACTTCTCCTCCTGTTCCTCCCCTCCTCTTCTCCTCTTCTCCTCTTCTCCTCATCCAAACCAGTTGGTGTTTTAAAACGCTTCCTGTCGCTTCCCACAGAGTAATGCTGGGGGGGGTGGTTCCTCCCATGAGGCCTTATGATAATAACCCATATGCGCCGCGCCGCCAATTAATTTCTACCCAGAACTTGTGCGGCCTTGCTGTGACCTCCAGACACGGGAGCAATGACACGACGGGTTGTTACAGAGCGGCGAGGGACGAGCGGGGGGGTGGGGGGGGGGTGGTTAGTTAGCAGATTGACCTTTTCCCACAATGCACCAGCTCAGCGCCTCCTTCCTTTTGTGACTAGATTAGAAAAGTGAAACGCAGAGGGAGGTCGGCGAGGGATTTACTGTCCATCTCTAACTCTCTCTCTCTTCCCCGTGGGCGAGTCGGAAAGGGAGGGGGGGGAGAAGGTGTGGGAGACGAGGGGGGGGCAGAGGAGATTACAAGGAGGGAGGGCGGCGAAGGACGGAGAGAAACAAAGAGAGACAGAAAGGGAGGAGAAGCAAATTAGAGAGGGAGAAGACGGGTGAGAGAACGTGAGGGAAAGGAGGAAGAGATGGAGGAAGAGATGGAGGAAGAGATGGAGGAAGGGATGGAGGAAGAGATGGAGGAAGAGACAGGAAGTGAGGAAGACGAGGAAAACAGAGAGAGGAAGAGATGGAGGGACGACAGTTACGAGGAGAAAGAGACGAGAGAGGAGCGATGGAGTCAGGATGAATCCAGAGGAAAGAGGAGAAAAGGAGAAGAGGAGGAGAAGAGGAGGAGGAGAAGAGGAGAAGAGGAGAAGAGGGCGAGTTCTGATGGTGACGAGTGAAAGCGAAGGAGCGAGGGAGGAAGTGAGGAGAGGCCGGGGGGGGGGGGCAGCGAGTGGACAGAACAGCCGAGTGATGAACCTGCCTGAAGGAGAAACGGACGTGAAGGATTTCTGCGTCTTTTAATCTCCACGTCTCCTGAAGCATCATGGGGGGGGGGGGGGGCTGCGTCACTCGTGTTTATGAAAAATAATTATTTTACGTAACCAAAATAACTGTGGATGAAGGTCAAAGGTCAAATGTCACCTCACACCTTTCTTCTTCTTCTTGTTAACGTGATATCTCCGGAAGTCCTCGAGGGAATTTCTCCAGACGTGCTACAGATGTTCATTTGGACTCACAGTGATTAGCTCACTAGGTCATAGGTCACTGTAAACCCCCCGCCCCCTTTGTGTTGGTGCTGAGTCGTAGAACAGTCACATGACGAGGAGCTGAGGAGGTGAAGAACGAGCTGAGCTTCATATTCATCTGATGATGATGCTGCCGTCCCTACAGGATTATGAATTATTCACAAGTGCTTCTAAACACTGTACAACTTCAAATTCACCCAGATACACAAACACACAGACACACAGACACACACACACACACACACAGACACACAGACACACACACACACACACACAGACACACAGACACACACACACACACACACACACACACAGACACACAGACACACACACACACACACACACACAAACAGGTTCTGTTTCCTGATTAAACACTAAACGCTAAAGTGCAGATGCTAAAATTAAGTGACCACCTTTGGCAGGATCTTGAGTCTCTTCATCTTTTTCTGTCTTACACTTTTCTTCCCTCCTCCTCCTCCTTCACCTCTTCCTCCTGCTCCTCCTCCTCCTCCTCCTCTTCCTCCTGCTCCTCCTCCTCCTCAACCTCCTCCTCCTCCTCCTCCTCCTCCTCCTCTTCTTCAGCTGATTCCTGACACACCAGACTAACACAGACATGTTGCTTTCAAACACATGTGAATACAGAGCGAGTTTCACAGGTCAAAGGTCGATTTCTCCAGAATCATTTTCACGTTTGAAGTTCGACTTAATAAGGACTTATGTATTTGTGTTAACGAGCTTTGATTGGCTAGTTCGGGTGAGAAAGTGTCTAAAAAGTTGAGCTTTTCTCAACTTAGCTTCATTAATAATATATTATCACAACAAATCTTTGTGTAACTGTGGTTCAACTACACAAAACACTTCACTCCTACTTTGTTTGTCGTGTTTCTTCCTCTTGTACGAAGTTACTTTGTGTTTTTGGTATTCATGATTCTTGACTCGTCCCAGCCTGGCGAGTTCCGACCGATCCAGACGAATATTTGAGTTTTTAACGTTATACATTATTCTCTGGACTCTGATCTGCTCTTGGATTTGTTGGACCTGACTTCTCTCTCTCTCTGGTTATTGACGTTTTACTGAATCATCTCTGAGTAAGAATCTTTGGTTTAAGTTTTACTTTCTACCTTTGGGTCTTTTCTCTGTGTTTTCTCCTCACACAGCTGGTGGTGGAGACCAAACCAGAGCAAAAAGAGTTGAGTTATGGTGAAAAGTTGATTCATAAACATGAGATTTGCTCCATTTTACAAGGTGATGATGCGTGAGATTTGTTTTTTGTGGTGTTCTCCTTCCCACAGAAACTGGTGAATGTTTCTTAAAGTTTGATTTAGGGAATTTACAAACTGAACCAGAGGCGACCGAGCTTTATAGATAACTTCGGATTAAAATGCAATGGTAGTCACTATACTTCTTCTCTGTTATTGTTATAATTCGTTTTATATTTCCCACATAACTTGTAAATATAACTTAACAATATAAACCTAAATCAAGCTTTCTGCATCATTTCTGATGCTGAATTCTGATTTCTTGAATTTTTATTTACATTTTACGTAAACACAGTTTATTCACACCATGTTAAAGCCCTATGAGACGAATTGTGATTTGTGAATGTGGGCTATACAAATAAAGTTTGATTGATTGATTGATTGATTGATTCTCCCTTCATATGAGATCATATTAATGCATCGTATGTTGTTATTTTCATTATCTAGATGTCACCTGGCTTCACGGAGCCTTCACTTTCCATCAGCCTCATGTATTTGGATCTGAGAACTCCTCCCTCTTCTCGTAGTTGCACATCTATTTGTGTATTTATGGGCTCAGAGCTGTTTAATATACACGTCTCAATGTTCCTACATAATGTATTTCCTGTTAGGGTGTTTACATCTGTTTCTGCAAGTTATTAAAAAGCTCTGTATGAATATCATGGAATATTACCATGTGTTTCTGAGGCTCATCGCAGTGAAGTTCTTTGACTTTATAAATCAAGTAATCAAGGGAATTTTACTCAGCGTTGGATTAAGTCCAGCGGCGAATCCTGATGTATTCATCTGATTGCTCAACTCTATTACTCACACACACACACACACACACACACGCACACACACACACACGCACACGGAGGATTTGTGTTCTCCGCTCTGTACTAACACCTTCCTCCAGACTTGCCTTAGGCGGCGCAGCAGAAGCTGAATTATTGAACAAATCAAGGTCCCAGGCTATGTATTTATATGATATTGGTAATGAGGCCGCTGGAGATTGTGCAGTGAGTTACTGAGAGGAGTGTGTGTGTGTGTGTGTGTGTGTGTGTGTGTGTCTGACCCTGAGTACACACGATGCTTCACTGAGTGCACAATAGTCTCCTTCTATTCTTCCCACAGGAGCTGCTGCTGTTTCATCACTACCTCCATTGTCTGTATTATCTCTGGATGCTAAGTGTGTGTCTGTGTGTGTCTGTGTGTGTGTGTTAGTCTGAGGGGACAGAGTTGTGTAATATGTGGGTGAGAGCAGTTAGTGATGTTCAGGAGTTCCAGAGCGCTGCCTGTGCTTTGTGCGATCAAGTGTTCTTTGTGTGACTTGTGTAGATTTATGTTGTACAAGAACAAAACCTAAACATCCCCAAATCCGAGTTCCACTGTTTGTAGTGATGACGTCATCGGTGACATCGCCCTGTGAAGGTCAGATATTATAATAGAGACGATCAGATTCCATATTCCATATTCATATTATCTGAACCTTGAGACTTCTACTGTTGTCGACCTTCAGAGAGTTTGTGGTTAAAGGCCCAACTTGGATTTCTGGTCCATGTTTCGCTGGCAAAAAAATAATCTGCTGTGACGTCAACTTTTGTTTTTGATGCGACCAACATCCATGAGCCTCACGTTGAAAATGATGACTGAAAAGTTATTCTAATAATCCAAAGCAATAGTTTATATCAGAATGTAATGATGAGACAGGAAGAGATGGAGGAAGAGATGGAGGAAGAGATGGAGGAAGAGATGGAGGAAGAGACAGGAAGAGATGGAGGAATAGATGGAGGAAGAGATGGAGGAAGAGATTGAGGAAGAGATGGAGGAAGAGATGGAGGAAGAGATGGAGGGAGAGATGGAGGAAAAGATGGAGGAAGAGAAGGAGGAAGAGATGAAGGGAGAGATGGAGGAAGAGATGGAGGAAGAGTTGGAGGGAGAGATGGAGGAAGAGATGAAGGGAGAGACAGGAAGAGGTAGGTGGAAGAAGAGATGGAGGAAGAGATGGAGGCAGAGATGGAGGGAGAAATGGAGGAAGAGATGGAGGAAGAGATGGAGGAAGAGATGGAAGAAGAGATGAAGGAAGTGACAGGAAGAGATGGAGTAAGAGACAGGAAGAGATGGAGGAAGATATGGAGGAATAGATGGAGGAAGAGATGGAGGAAGATATGGAGTAAGAGACAGGAAGAGATGGAGGAAGAGATGGAGGAAGAGATGGAGGAAGAGATGAAGGAAGAGATGGAGGGAGAGATGGAGGAAGAGACAGGAAGAGATGGAGGAAGAGACAGGAAGAGATGGAGAAAGAGATGGAGGAAGAGATGGAGGAAGAGATGGAGGAAGAGATGGAGGGAGAGATGGAGGAAGAGACAGGAAGAGATGGAGGAAGAGACAGGAAGAGATGGAGAAAGAGATGGAGGAAGAGTGGTCATGTGACACCGACGTCATATTCAGAGAGTTCGTGGTTGAAGGCCCCACTTGGATTTCTGGTCCATGTTTCGGTGGCAAAAAAATAATCAGCTGTGACGTCAACTTTTGTTTTTGATGCGACCAACATCCATGAGCTTTGAACCTCACGTTGAAAATTATGACTGAAAAGTTATTCTAATAATCCAAAGCAATAGTTTATTTCAGAATGTCATGATGTTTGGATCCTGGTCGACCGAAGTCACTCGAGGTTTCATGGTAACGTTTGTCTTCAGGATCAATTTGTGGCTTCGGGCAGCGACTGAGCACAAAGGACAAACCTCTGAAAAGGTTTCAATCCTACGACTGAAAAAATAACGGACGTAACGAAAAATGATTTCTGACAAATGGAGTCAGCGGGCGATCAATCCTGTCGTCTCTTCGCTGTGGACACACAGACGTTTGTTTGTGTCTTCGGCTCAAACGTCTTCCTGCTGCAGCTCATTTAAAAAAAAGTTGTTTTTTTCTCGAATCACCTGAAGGGAAAGAAGTCAATCGTTATTACACAGAAGAATAAGGTAATGGTAGAAAATGGCTGTAGGTGTAATTTTCTCAGGTTCTATTAGAACTCAGAATCCTTTTCTCTCTTTCTCTCTTTACCGTCCAGTATTCAGACGTGACTTCCTCTCGTGTTCGTCTTTCTCTTGTAGTCGCTCTTCTTCATCCCTCCATCCCAACTACATCTGGGGTGTAAAAGTGAAATAACAGAGAGTTGTATCTCCGTCAAGGACTAAAGGAAATGTTCACACTAAACTGTAACTGAGGAATTCTGGGAGATATGATGAATGGTGATGAAACTCATTATTAAAGATAATAAATATATATGCTCTCAATACTATTTCGAGCTAAAGGCTTTAATATCAACGTAAGACTTGAAGACATTTTCTTTTTCCAATTTACTGTCACAACTCTAAATAAATAATTGATATAGTTTTGATGACTTAAATCCGTTTATTGTTAACATTACAGTTACAATAACTACTTGTTTGTTCAACTACAACCAGTTACTTTAAATCTCTTGTGTGTCTCGATCATTTATCCCTTTATGCAGAATGTGTTTTGTAAGATCTTTGTACATGTTTTGTATTTATTCCTTAATTGAATCCACGTTTGTTTCTCACTGAGAGTCTGTGATCTTCACTTTAGTAATTAACCTCGCGGCTCCTCTTCACCTCCTCAACACGTCTTTGTTTCACTTCACAGCTTCTCTCCGGTAATGAGCGGCTGCTCTGATTGGCAGCTGTACTGGTGGCGAGCGCCGGCCCGTTGTCATGGTGGACTTTTCTTAATTAGAGCAGATTCTTCACCCGGCCTCCGTAATGACTCCAGGCGGGGGGGGGGGGGGTTGCTAGGAGATGTGTGACACGACTCCAAAGCTTTTGTTAGGATGAATGGAGAGGAGCTGTTCATGTGAGGACACGACACTGACTTCCTCTCACTGTGGAAACTAAACTTTACTCTGACTCAACCTGAACCAGGATCTCATTAGAACCAGACTCAGGTGAACTGGTCCTGACAAGTGTCGTGTATTCACTAGAGTAAATGATTTTAGCATGTGTTTAAATAGAATGACAGGCTGATGTTTATGATGCTTATTTTCGTGACTCTCAGACATTCTCAGAGAGTCCTTCAGCTGTTTATTCAAGCAGGTCTTTCCTTCTGTGGAAAGAACCTTTGACCTAGGGAATGACCTCTGACCAGCAAATGGATGGAGGTGAAGGGAAGATCCTTGACCATTGCATTTTCATCTTCATGTAAGAAAACACGTCCTGATTAGGAGGCCTTAGGTGGGTGGAACTTACCTCTCTATATAATGTGTGTGAGACCACAGCTGGTCAGACTTCACCATTTGGTCCTGGGTGTTTCCTCCGAGTTCTAGAGCTCGTCCTGACCTCTGAAACTTCTGTGTAATAAACATTATTATACTTGTAAGTACTGGGTCCGGGTTCCTTTCCTTCACCATCAACTTCTACAACCACACAGCGACCTCTCGGCTACCAAGAATATACTTGACAAGCCCAGTGTTTATGATGGATATCGTCCTAAAGACACAAATCATCTCCTTTAAATATTCAGACATATTAGAACATTCTAAATAATCCATGATGAGCTGCATACGGCCAAAAGTATGTGGACACCAGGGTTCCATCTTAGAGAAATGGTAATAAGACAGAATACAAAGACATCATTGATGCTTTGGTTCTGAAACTTTGTGACGGTGGTTTTGAACTTTCAGGACGACAGCTTCATTATGTAAAGAGCCAGGTCCATGCACACCTTGAAATTACTGCTCTAATGTGCAGGATTTCATGTTTAATAAACTTTTAATTATATTTCATGTCGGACCTTGAGAACCTGAGGCATCATTGAGCCTATGAGGTTGTTTGTTTACTGGACTGTTGGTTACACAAGAACTAAACAGACTTCTTTTAGCTCAGATTTGTTCTCCACCAACCTCTGCTGCTTGAGGCCAAACCCAAACTATGAGTTAAAAGAAGATAACAAGCATCACAGAACAACTTCTATGTGTGAATTTACCAATAAATGAACAGTTTGTGTTTATGAGAGAGATTACACGAAAACCCCTGAAGGTTTTTCTATAAAATTTAATGGAAAGATCGGCCCAGAAATAACTCTGATTTGGACAAAGGGGCCGAACAATGACTTCATCATGTTTTTGAATCTTTCACTGATTTCCCAGAGAGTAGTTTATGGATTTTAATGAAGAGAAGTCGAGCACAGAGGCTTTTAATCGTTTCTATGAATGGATAAACACGAGTCTCCTCCACATGTTTCTCTTCAGACTCCTCATTCAGCTGCTGTATATTTACCTGAACTGAGCAGCTGAACCTCTCCATCCTGTCCTACTCGAGGAGTTCCGTGTGTGATAGAGTTCACGTCGCTCACTGAGTGTGAAAGTATTGTGTTGGCACTCGACACTCGGAGGTGCAGAGCTCGTCCTCCCCTCGTTTCTCTCTCTCTCTCTGTGATAGATGCTCGCTCGCTCACACTCGCCCACGTCGCCCGCCAGCCGCTGACACCTCGTCGCTCAGTCGGCTTCTGCCAAACGCTGCGGCGTGGAAGTGTGTGACATTCAGTGGCGACAACGCCCGACAACACTGATCAAACAGCAGATAAGAAGCTTACACACACGGAGCGAGTGGCTTATCAGCCGCCAGCAGCACCGGGCTGAACTCGCTCCACGCTGCGTTCATCTCAATAGACGGGAAACTCCACGGCACTCGAGTTCACTGCAACCCCGAGTCGCTCCTGTTTGATTCCATTTGAGTCCGAGCACGTCGGCCCGATGCGATCTGATGCATTCAGAGCATCTCTGAGCTCCGTGAGGAACGAGTCCTGGAGTTAGGTCTCTGTGATTCTGTGTCTGAGGCGGCAGAGAAACAAGCGGAGATCAAGAAGAGACGAGTTTGAGTCTGTGCAGAAATCTGATCTGAGCAGATGAAAAGACTGAAGTCCGTTTGACTGTTAAAATGGTTTTACATTTGCATATGAATGATCGTCCATTCTGTCACACTATTTAAAATGTAAAAGTGATTCAACCGAATGGCTTAAATAGAGTTTCAAATTGTTTAAAGTCGAGTTGCCTTCATTCAGTCACAGGTGAAGCTGGGATGTTTAAAGTCTGATTCCTTGTTAGATGTGAAAAATGATTTCTACTTGTGCGTCGCCTCTTTCCTCGAAATTGGAAATTGCGAACATGCAGTAAATGGACGATTCTGCAGCTCTTAGTCATTCAGGAGCAATGAGGCGTCATGAAGTGAACCAGTCATGGGTCTCCAGTAACATGAAGGACTCTAGATCCAAACTCAGGATGTGGTTTCACCTCATTTTCATCTCGTTCACATCAACAACATAAAGACTGTTTGTCACAATGGACGCAGACTCCACATCCAGAAAGTGAATAAATGCAGAAGAGCCTGAAATCTGAGACCAACACAAGATGGCGACACTCGATATTTTAGCTTCATATTTCCACAACCAGAGGAAGAAGAGACGCGTCGTCCGTCTTTATTTTAAAACACATAACAGCAGCTTTCAAATGTCTGAAAACTCCACAACATTGATGAATAATCATAAGACACATGTTCTGGATTTAAAACATCAGACGCCTCGACAGAACCTCAGTAACGCTCCATGTTGAAGTGCTCACTCGTTTAAATTATGGATCCGGACCAGAAACGAATCACTTGTCCGTTGGCCCGAGTCCCGGCCGTCCTCCACATTTAATTAACATCTGCTAACAGGTTTCTGGAATATCCTGCTGACAAATGAACGCCACCGAAAACATCCAGTCTTTGGCCGAAGCGTTAAGCACTCTGCTTTATGGAGGCTGTAAAAGTGGAAGGAAGAGTTATCTGAGGGACGTCTGCACCTTCAACCAGAAGCTTCACACTCGATGGTACAAGTCACAATCAGCTGCCGGGCGCCATGTTCCCAGGAGATGTGACGTCTGTAGTTCAGCTGGTGAGGAGATGATGCTGCTTCCTGTGGTTTCCTGTGAGTGTAGAAGAAGACGTGTTGTTTTAAACTCCTGATCCAAGCGATTCCTCTCAGTGCTTCAGTGTCGGCTGAGAAACGAGTGTCTCGGGGTCGTGTGAGGACTCGCCAGCGATGGATGGCGTCCTGGCTCAGCTGTCTCTGTGCAGGAAACGGATGAGAAGCAGCGGCCTCCTCTCTAAGCCGCTCAATAAGCCGTTGCAGAACAAGGATTTCCATTTGCATTGGGAAGCGAAAAAAAAGAAGGAGAAGATCCTCAGATTGTGGATTAGTCGACTGAATTCGCCTCTGAACGAAAGAATCAGGAGTTTGGGAGAATTAATGAGCAAATGGGGAGGAAAGGTGTATTTGTCCCACTTTGAGGTGTGTGTGTGTGGGGGGGGGGGGGCATCTCAGGTCACTTCTTTTTGGATTGTTGGAAATGGAAAATGATTTTCAGACGTCCACATGACACATACCAGTCTTATATCTATAGATCTATTTCTATCCTGTGGAGCCGAAAAGAAAAAGGTTTATTTTTATTTTTATTTTTTTTTAATACTCTTTTTATTGGTTTTAACTAGAGCTGGGCAGGTTAACTCGTTTTAATCGAGTTAACTCAAGTGATGAGTTAACTCGATTGTTTATCCGCCAATTATTTTCTTTTTTCCTGTTCTGCAGCAGTCAGCAACAGACTTTCACAAAATAAAAGCCTGACTTTCACAATAAAACAATAAATAATCAAACCTGAGTTAATGCGAGATAAAATAATTAATCGAGTTAACTCATCACTTGAGTTAACTCGATTAAAACGAGTTAACTTGCCCAGCCCTAGTTTTAACCGTTTTATAGTACAAACATTAGAAAAACTAAACAGACAACAAAACAAACAAAACTAAAAAGTTCCACCCCAAACTGACAGTGAGCACTGCAATATATATCCTTACACACATAAATATATATATATATATATACACATATACATCCATGTATACACAAACAAACATACATGCACAATCAGCAGGATGACAGGAGACAGGCAAGGGAATAGTGTGTATAAAATCAGTAAAATGCACCGGTTCCCAGATCCTCCAAAACTTGACTGATTTGTTTATTTTGAAAGGTTTATTTTAATATAAATATATTGTTGCTTTTTTTAACTTTGTCGTATGAAATGTTTTGTGAATCACCAGAAAACTCTACATTCTTCATCCCACACATCAGACTTCACCTCTTAAAGAGCCGGATGCTGAAGTGACTCTGGTGGTGAAGACTCCACATTATGATCCTGGACGGATTTTGACAACCACACGTTTCACCTTTTCAGAAGCAACTGAAATGTAAAAGTATATTTCTGGACTGAATTGAAAAGATTCTGCCTGCACCAGATTTATTTCAGCGGAATCACCTGAACTTTGCGTTGACAGCCTGATCCTCACTTGATGCTCAACGGGAGCTGAAGTCTTATTTTGAAGGTGACGTGTGTTATGAAGGATTTTTGGGGGATTAAAAAAATTCTGCGAAGTTAAAAAGCTGAAAGTCTGAGGTGAACTCGGATCCTCTCGTGAAACCTCTCGTCTCCAAATGTGAGGAATTACAAACTGTGCCGTTTAACAGCCGCTAACTGCTGCTGCTCGTCGGCTTCTGTCGTGGAACTCTGTGTTTCGTAAGAGGTGGAGAATCGAGCCGAGGGATTTTGTTCTGTTTCTACAGAAAGTTCTTGTCCTTGTCGTGTGGAGTTCAGTGTCTCCTTCTGCTCCTTCGTCCTCTGAGCTGGTTTCGATGGTGAAGACTCAATTCCTGCAGGTTTCCCGTTGAGCTTTTCCTCTCTTGTCCTTCCACCTCCTTTATTTCCTGATCCAGACAGACTGTGACAGGTCGGTGTCGCTCTGACTCGTGGTTCCACGGCTGCCCCCCCCCCCCCTCCAGGAGCTTTCACACTCACGACTTCCCGCTTCTTCTCGAAAGTGCTCTCGCTCTCGCTCGCCCTTGATGGAACATAATTGATATGCGGCGGCTGCAGATCCATAAAAAGCTTCTCCTCCTGCTTTTGCACTTAAGTTAAAAGTTTGCTAATGGATTATAAACTTTATTTACCCAGTCGTGAAATAGAAAAAAGACACATAAGCTAATGCTTTAAATTATAAATGTACTTATTGTGGTTTCAGGCTTTTAGTGGTTAACATTGTTTGGTATTTTTCTTCTGTCTAAAGGATTCTGTTAAAAATAATTGAAAGAGCTGTATGAATAAGGTAATATAATTATTATTTTAGCTCATTCACTAAAGTGTCTCATGTATGAGTTGCTCCACGAGTAGATTTTAAACTTGATATTAAACAACAAGGACTAAAATCAGTTTTTCCTGAGATGCTGACGTGAGAATCAGCAGAAACATGATGTCCCACTGGACAGATGATGATAGTGCAGGACTCACATATGTTTCACACTCATTTATTCACACAAAAAGTGATAAACAATTTTAATATTGACCACGTGCACAAACAGAAATCCACCCACAGAGGATCGACACCAGCTCAGCAGGTTTTCTGAACTTCCTGTTGAAGCTGTCGATGGTTAAACACGACACTGATGAGTGAAATAGATCCTGGATTATTCAGGATTATTCAGAATTGACTTTCCGCTGATTTGCTGAACACATTTCTCAGGTGACGATCTGGACCAGCTCAGGTTTTAGACGTTTTCTGCTGTGAAACATGTTAGTTGTTCAGACGATGCATCATCAAGACTTTCCAGGGGTTTTGTGCTTCTGTGTTTCACCACATTGAATTCCGTTGATTTGTCTCTCGTGCGATGTCCCGGTCTTTGGGAGTGGACGCTGTTTGTCCTTCTCATTGACCTCCTGAGGCCGAGTTGTCAGTTTGTTTCCTGAAGTGCGGAGCTGTGACGTCTGGAGCCGACGCCATCTGCTGACGGATCAATACGACATTTCACAGACAAAACCTCTCAGGGACAAAGCAGCCGGAGACGTGCTGGTGGAACTGAGCAGTTTGCTTAAAGACCAGAGTTTTTGTTGTGTGGCAGAATATTTCACTCTAAACGGGTCGTTCCCGTCGCCCGCTCTGTCTGCCCGGGGAGACTTTTATTTCATGAGCATTATCTGGTCCTCGTGCTGTTCCCTCAGAGGAGCAGGAACGCCATCCGTCATCCGGGCGGTGACAGCCACACCCCACAAAGACAGCCTCTTCCTTTCTGACTCAATGAACCCGCGCTGCCGCTGCCAAGCGACGCTAAACGCTGAATCATTTTTCATGCCTCTCTCCTCGTCCCATTCTCCTCCAGCCGAGTGTTAGCTCATCAGAGCCGGGGCTGTCTGCCGGCTGCCAGAGCCATCAGCGACATCACCGCGCTCCAGCGGAAACACAATCGCTGCCTTGGATGGAGAAACCAAACGCCAGAGAGTAACAGGAGCAATATGTTTCTCTCCTGTCTCTGTTCCAGCAGCGTGGACGCCCCGGCCACAGGAGAGAGAGAGAAACCAAACCAGTGACAACTCAGCAGCTGCTGCTCCTGCTCCCGAGTTTAACATCTACTGTGGAATACAAATAGAGTTTCATGAAATCATTAGTTTGAGGAATTTCTGAAAAGACGACAGAGTTTAATTCAATAAAAACCTTGAAGTCGACCTGCTCCAAAAAATCCTGGTATTGACGATGCCTGAATATTGCAGATGGGAAACATTATGCAGTTTAATACATGATATTTATAATTTACCACATTAATCAGAAAATGATTCTGACCTATGATCATGTGTTTCATCGTCTATCCTCAAAGCCCTAATATAGGTTTCAGTGTTTTCTCACTTAATTTGCCGGAACACAAGATCAAAGACAGAGTTAAAGATGTAATTGACTGATATAATGATTAATATTAATATTCAAACCTTCTATATCATATCCATATTATTGAGAATTATTTTTGCCATGACATCCGTCCAGCAGAACTCTGGCAGCCCCAGTGTGCAGTTTAATACAGTTTCTCGATGAACTGAGTGGTGTGAGACTTTCTTACTTCAATTGACGGATAAACAAAAAATAAATGTATTATTATATATATATATATATATATATATATATAAAACTTTCTCACCCAACAAAACAATTTACAGATTAATGCAGTGCTGTGTGGGAGATGCACAGGTTGAGTTTTTTTATATCACTGTCTAATTTATGTTTAAGTTTAATATTAAAACCTCCAGAGTGAACAAGGCAGGAGAAATCATGAGCATTTATCTGAATTTTAAATCCAAAACTTCTCTGTCCTCAGCTTCAGTTTCAGGTCAGACTCTGGGTTTTTAGGATAATGAAATTGAATAGCCTACTGAATATACAATTCAGTTCATGAACTTACACTTATATTTTATTGAATATTTAATTAATAACAATTTTTAAAGGATTTTTGAATGGATGCTAATTTTAAATATATTTAAAACGAGTGAACCCATTTGAGAACCACTGCTCTAGATTGAACAATGCAGAAAATATGAGCATTTATCTGAATTTGAAATCCAAAGCTTCTCTGTCCTCAGCTTCAGTTTCAGGAGACACGTCAGAAAAACAGTTGGAGGAAGTTAACACGTTCAGTAACTCTGAAGGAACCGGTTCCTCGGCTGAACTCTGAGTTTACGACTCCGTGGTCGTGTCACCGCTCGGCGTCCCAGGATCCATCAGACCTTCCGTCTGTCAGGCTGGAAGCTGGAGGAGTAAAGAGGAGGAAACATCCTCCCTGTTAGCATCACTGTCACCTGGAGCTCCTAAATCTTAATTATCTGTAAACCAGCGCCGCACTGTACCGAGCGCAGACACACACACTCACAGCCAATCAGCCTCCTCCAGCAGATTCCTGCCTCTTGGCCACCGTGCCGTCAAATTACCTCCAACCTCCTCAGCAGCTTCATCTGCAGGAGCAGGAGCAGCTTCCGTTACACGCTCAGCAGATGGTCGGGGCCGGGAGGAGGAGGCGCAGCCATCGTTAACCTGCCGGCTCGTCTCGTCTCATTCAGATCTCTGCTCCCACTCGTCAAACCCCCCCCCCCACGCTCTCAGACTCTGGAGAACTCAACCTGTTAGTCCGACTCCATGAGAACAACTCTGCACTGAACAGGTTTGTCCTTCAGGGTGAGAATCATGTGGCTCTGGTGACTCAGAGGTTTCTCCATTTCCCCTGGAAATAGATTTGTTTCATAGTTTCACTCTTGTTGATGGTGAAGAGCAGAGGAAGTCACTCCTTGTTCGGATTATGATTTGTGAATATGAGCTTTACTAATAATATGTGATTGATTGATCGATTGACCAGACGTCTCGTAGAGGTGAAGAAATCCACATCTGGTCTGAAGTTAGATTGAAAGATGATTTTCAGCCACAAACTCCAGAAAGTTGTGTCCGTTTATTTTCTGGAGTTTGTTACACATCTGAAGAAGCAGCAGGAGATTCCAAGTTGACGTCTTCGTCTTCTACGTGTACCGCTCCTCTTCTTCATCCTGAGTGTTAGAAACCTGAAGTGAACAGGGATGTGAGGATGTGGATCTAGTCCATGGAAAAGCAAACGGTTTGAATCACGTTGATTAAAAAAAGGGTGAAATTCATTCATTTGTTCCAGACGTTGGCGCCGTGAGGAAACGTCCTGATGACGGTTTTCTTTATTCCTCGGAGGTGTTTCCTCTTCTCCAGCTTCATCCTGCAGCAGTGAAATGTCTCTGAGCTCATCACAGATCCGCAGCTGATGAGAGTTTAATGGCGTCTGGTCCCATATTTAAGCTAAATGCACATTTGTTGCAGCTGAGTTGAGCCGAAACTCTTTTGGTTCCGAGTGTTTTCAGAGATCCTCCACACGATGGGGGGGGGGGTTTGCCCTCTGGACCTTAATAAACCTTATTATGATGACTTACTCACTATTTCAGCTCAAACTGTGAATCCAGACAAAAGGCCACTGGTCCTCGTTAAAGATGCACGAGCAGAGACTTCACCACGACGGGACTCGGCCGGCGTTCAGCTGCACAGCCGAGGGTCTGTGAGAATGGATGAGAATAGTTTTTATTGAGACTGCGATAAAGATAAAAGCTATTTCCTCCAATTTAAAATATATTTATAAATCACAGGGATGGAGGAAGCTGAAGGTGAATGACTCAGAGGGAGGGAATAAAACAAGGAAGGATGTAACCAGGGAAGGAAATAAAAAGAAAACAAGGAAGGATATAAGGGCGTAATGGAGGAAGGAAATAGAAGCAAATAAGGAAGAAATGGCACAGGGAAATAAGGAAGGAAATGAGGAATTAAGGAAGGAAGGTAATGAGGGATGAAGACAGAAAGAGTGAAGGCAGGAATGAAACAAGGGATGAACTAAAGATGGAAATAACGAGGGAAGGAGGGAAATTTGGCAGGATGTGGACGTGGAAGGAAATGTAGAAGGAAGTTATATAACAAGGAAGAGAAGAAACATAGAAATAATTGGAAGCAAGGAAGGAAGGAATTAAGGAAATGTTTTGCGAAGGAAGGAAGGAAAGAAGGAAGGAGGGAAGAAGATGAGAAAAAATGGGAGCAGGGAACTGAGGAAAGGAAGAAAGGAAATAAAGAAATATGGCCGGGAGGAAAAAAGGACAAGGAAATGGAAATGGAAGGATGGAAATAAGTAAAAGATGAAGAAATGACGCTAAGAAGGATGGAAGGAGGAAATAGAAAGGAAGGGAGGATATAAAGGAATAAGGAAGGAAGGAAATAGAAGCAAATAAGGAAGAAATGGCACAGGGAAGTAAGGAAGGAAATGAGGAATTAAGGAAGGAATGAAACAAGGGATGAACTAAAGATGGAAATAACAAGGGAAGGAGGGAAATTTGGCAGGATGTGGACGTGGAAGGAAATGTAGAAGGAAGTTATATAACAAGGAAGAGAATAAACATAGAAATAATTGGAAGCAAGGAAGGAAGGAATTAAGGAAATGTTTTGCGAAGGAAGGAAGGAAAGAAGGAAGGAGGGAAGAAGATGAGAAAAAATGGGAGCAGGGAACTGAGGAAAGGAAGAAAGGAAATAAAGAAATATGGCCGGGAGGAAAAAAGGACAAGGAAATGGAAATGTAAGGATGGAAATAAGTAAAAGATGAAGAAATGACGCTAAGAAGGATGGAAGGAGGAAATAGAAAGGAAGGGAGGATATAAGGAATAAGGAAGGAGGCATGGAACTGGGTGTAGGAACATGCTCAGCTGGAGGTGAGTGACAGGTTGATTGGTGGATAGTGATTTCAGATCGCTGTGATTCAGCCGAGCTCACTTCCTCAGATACAGAGCGACGTGCCTCCTGGCCAAGAGGAAGAAGAGGAGGAAACTTTCATTTATTATATATCCACTGTTAATAATACAGGCTGATGAATAAATCAATATGATTATAAAAGTTTTGAAAGGAGGGAAACTGGTGAGAAAGTCTGGGTTCTGGTTTTGTTTCCCTTCAGGAGAATCGTAGACGCTTGTGTTGTGTTGATTTTCTAAACGACTCGTTAACGGTGAAACGATGGGGAGGAAAAACAAAGAGTGAGAGACTCAATCAGGTGTTTTCAGCTGAGTCAGCAGAACGGAGTGAGAAGAGAGAAAACTGATCAACTTCATCTGGAGCAGAAGCTGAATCTGTCACTAGGTGCTTCTTAAAAAACAATTAAAATCTGTAATGTGCATCATAGGAATCTTTATAACGTCGTCATATTTAAAACAAAAACATTTATGATTCTAGTTTGGATTTGAATGTCAAAAAACATTTAAATCCAGTTTATAACGCTTATTTCTGTTAATTTATATATTCATATTAGTGATTTAGTTACGTGGTGATTTAGTTACGTGGTGATTTAGTTATGTGGTGATTTAGTTACGTGGTGATTTAGTTATGTGGTGATTTAGTTGCGTGGTGATTAAGTTTCTTGGGGATTTAGTAACATGGTGATTTAGTTACTTGGTGATTTAGTTACGTGGTGATTTAGTTACGTGGTGATTTAGTTACATGGTGATTTATTAACATGGTGATTTAGTTGCTTGTTGATTTAGTTGCATGGTGATTTAGTTGCTTGGTGATTTAGTTACGTGATGATTTATTTGCTTTGTGATTTAGTTACGTGGTGATTTAGTTACGTGGTGATTTAGTTGCTTGGTGATTTAGTTACATGGTGATTTAGTTACGTGGTGATTTAGTTACGTGGTGATTTAGTAACATGGTGATTTAGTTGCTTGTTGATTTAGTTGCATGGTGATTTAGTTGCTTGGTGATTTAGTTACGTGATGATTTATTTGCTTTGTGATTTAGTTACGTGGTGATTTAGTTACGTGGTGATTTAGTTGCTTGGTGATTAAGTTTCTTGGGGATTTAGTAACATGGTGATTTAGTTACTTGGTGATTTAGTTACGTGGTGATTTAGTTACGTGGTGATTTAGTAACATGGTGATTTAGTTGCTTGTTGATTTAGTTGCATGGTGATTTAGTTGCTTGGTGATTTAGTTACGTGGTGATTTAGTTACGTGGTGATTTAGTTGCTTGGTGATTTAGTTACGTGATGATTTATTAGCTTGGTGATTTAGTTACGTGATGATTTATGTGCTTGGTGATTTAGTTACGTGGTGATTTAGTTACGTGGTGATTTAGTTGCTTGGTGATTAAGTTTCTTGGGGATTTAGTAACATGGTGATTTAGTTACTTGGTGATTTAGTTACGTGGTGATTTAGTTACGTGGTGATTTAGTTACATGGTGATTTAGTTGCTTGGTGATTTAGTTATGTGGTGATTTAGTTGCTTGGTGATTTAGTTACATGGTGATTTAGTTACGTGGTGATTTAGTTACGTGTTGATTTAGTTACGTGGTGATTTAGTTACTTGGTGATTTAGTTGCTTGGTGATTTAGTTACGTGGTGATTTAGTTACATGGTGATTTAGTTACGTGGTGATTTAGTTACGTGGTGATTTAGTTACGTGGTGATTTAGTTGCGTGGTGATTTAGTTACGTGGTTATTTATTTGCTTTGTGATTTAGTTGCTTGGTGATTTAGTTGCTTGGTGATTTAGTTGCTATGTGATTTAGTTACATGGTGATTTAGTTACTATGTGATTTAGTTGCTATGTGATTTAGTTACATGGTGATTTAGTTACATGGTGATTTAGTTACATGGTGATTTAGTTACACGGTTAATTAGTTGCTTGGTGATTTAGTTACGTGGTGATTTAGTTACGTGGTGATTTAGTTGCTTGGTGATTTAGTTACGTGGTGATTTAGTTACGTGGTGATTTAGTTGCTTGGTGATTTAGTTACGTGATGATTTATTAGCTTGGTGATTTAGTTACGTGATGATTTATGTGCTTGGTGATTTAGTTACGTGGTGATTTAGTTACGTGGTGATTTAGTTGCTTGGTGATTAAGTTTCTTGGGGATTTAGTAACATGGTGATTTAGTTACTTGGTGATTTAGTTACGTGGTGATTTAGTTACGTGGTGATTTAGTTACATGGTGATTTAGTTGCTTGGTGATTTAGTTATGTGGTGATTTAGTTGCTTGGTGATTTAGTTACATGGTGATTTAGTTACGTGGTGATTTAGTTACGTGTTGATTTAGTTACGTGGTGATTTAGTTACTTGGTGATTTAGTTGCTTGGTGATTTAGTTACGTGGTGATTTAGTTACATGGTGATTTAGTTACGTGGTGATTTAGTTACGTGGTGATTTAGTTACGTGGTGATTTAGTTGCGTGGTGATTTAGTTTCTTGGGGATTTAGTAACATGGTGATTTAGTTACATGGTGATTTAGTTACGTGGTGATTTAGTTACGTGGTGATTTAGTTACATGGTGATTTAGTTGCTTGGTGATTTAGTTATGTGGTGATTTAGTTGCTTGGTGATTTAGTTACATGGTGATTTAGTTACGTGGTGATTTAGTTACGTGTTGATTTAGTTACGTGGTGATTTAGTTACTTGGTGATTTAGTTGCTTGGTGATTTAGTTACGTGTTGATTTAGTTACATGGTGATTTAGTTACGTGGTGATTTAGTTACGTGGTGATTTAGTTACGTGGTGATTTAGTTGCGTGGTGATTTAGTTGCTTGTTGATTTAATTGTTATGTGATTAAGTTACATGGTGATTTAGTTACGTGGTGATTTAGTTACGTGGTGATTTAGTTGCGTGGTGATTTAGTTGCTTGTTGATTTAATTGTTATGTGATTAAGTTACATGGTGATTTAGTTACATGGTGATTTAGTTACGTGGTTATTTAGTTACATGGTGATTAAGTTACATGGTGATTTAGTTGCTTGGTGATTTAGTTGCTTGGTGATTTAGTTGCTATGTGATTTAGTTACATGGTGATTTAGTTACTATGTGATTTAGTTGCTATGTGATTTAGTTACATGGTGATTTAGTTACATGGTGATTTAGTTACATGGTGATTTAGTTACACGGTTAATTAGTTGCTTGGTGATTTAGTTACATGGTGATTTATTTACATGGTGATTTAGTTGCTTGGTGATTTAGTTGCTTGGTGATTTAGTTACATGGTGATTTAGTTACATGGTGATTTAGTTGCTTGGTGATTTAGTTGCTTGGTGATTTAGTTACATGGTGATTTAGTTACGTGGTGATTTAGTTACATGGTGATTTAGTAACATGGTGATTTAGTTACTTGGTGATTTAGTTACGTGGTGATTTAGTTACGTGGTGATTTAGTTGCTTGGTGATTTAGTTGCTTGTTGATTTAATTGTTATGTGATTAAGTTACATGGTGATTTAGTTACGTGGTGATTTAGTTACGTGGTGATTAAGTTTCTTGGGGATTTAGTTTCTTGGTGTTTGAACTATGTTTGCTTCAGGTGAAAGTGGGCGTCGTCACGGTACATTAACAGGTTGTACCCGTTCTTACGAGGTAAATTAATGTTCATATTGACAAACCTTTATTTTTCGTGATACATATTCAACCACGTCTGGCTGCGCTCGGCTCTGAAGCTCCAGCCCAGGGCTGTAATTGGCTGTTTTCATTCCTACAGTGAAGCATGCTGGGAGTGATTCAGACACATGGACAAGAGGCCAAACAACAATAACATTCATTATGTATCAGACTGGGACGCAGCTGAAGGGACAGACAGACGGACGGAGCAGGAAACTGACAGAAGCTTGAATGATGGACACACAAAACAGAGAGTGGAGTGTCCAACGTCCAATCAGACACACACACACAGACACACACACATAAACACACACAGACAGTGGGAGACATGGATTTACACGCTGACAGAATAACAGACAGATTGGTTATTTGTTATTCAAGCGTTTCTCCGCTGCAGAAATGATCTAATTTGATGAATTAAACATGAAAAAGATGGAAGCGGTTAAATGATCTCACAACAAGAGTCAGAGTATGAAGTATTCAGATACTTTACTGAAGTAGAAGTACTGATACTTCTACTTCAGTAAGCAACCCCAGAGCTGGATATTAATGAAGTAGTGTTCGTCTTTTGGATGACAGGGGCCTGGTATTTGTTGTTGTAGCAATATTTTAATCAAATTTTAGTGTAAATATACATATTTTATTTACTCTATTCAAAAACTAACTTAAAAAATAAAAGTACAACCCTCACTTTGCAGTAAAATGGTGTCAGTCGGTGTTTTACTGCCTCACAGGATGTTTTTGGATTCCTGTTCCTGCTGCATTAACGTATATGATGCATTTTACGGCTGTAGACATTTTCAGCTCGAGCGAGTTTTAACTACTTTCTATAGACGACTGTAGTAAGTCGAGGAAGTTTTATCTACACATCTCCATGAAATCATCTGTAGCTTCACACTCACACAACCACACATCTACAACTTAAAAGCTTTGAGACGATGCATTTTCCAGATCATCAGAACGAGTTTTTAAAAACTTTATCTTGCATAAGAAGTTTAGATTATTATCTCGACTCATAAAAAGATTGAAATTTTCACCCGACATGAAAAGTTGTATGTGAAAAGTATAATATTTTCCTCTGAGATGTAGAAATATAAAGTTCAATCAAATGGAAAATACCAGAATTTGTAATTGTAATTGTTCAGTACTTATCATTATGTTATTACACATACTGCAGCTGTCGACCTGAGTTTGAGGGAAATACTTCAAGAGCTGATAGAAAACTTCATAAGGTCGTTCTTGTAAACTGACATCTATTATGGGCTGAACCACCAATGTCAACCTGCTGATGGCGCCAGAGAGATTATCACCTAAATCACTCGGAATCACCATGAATGTGTGTCGGTTATTTCACGACATTCGGTCCAAACCTTGATTCCATGTCCACTACACTAACATTGGGGAGGTGGGGTTTATAACCCATACTGCAGCCAGCCACCAGGGGGTGATCAAGATGATTTGGCTCCATTTGTACTGGGCTGTCATGTCGTCCTTCTCGTTCTAATTCAACAAAGTGGAGAATTAATTTCCCAAAGATTTCAACGACACAAAAATCTGATCTTTATGTAAGATCGAGTAAAATTTCTGAAGTCCCGACCCATCGTGTTCTTGTACGACATCGGATCAGATCAGCGAACAGTCCGATGCAGAACTCGGAGGTCGGACTTGTACATTATCTCTAAATACTGGATATTAACTCTGCACCTTTCTACTCCACAGTCCTGAGAGTTGTGCACTGATACTGAAGTGAAGCAATTTATTTGTCCTTATCTTTCCAGAATACACCAAGTTACCAGTGTCTAGTGTAATAAATCCTGCCTGTCCAGTTATTATCTGTTGAAGTGTTCTAGTTCAGAGCCTGTTCAGCTTCTTCTTCTTCTTCTTGTGCTGCTGCTTCCTCCAAAGAGACCTAGTTAACATTTATATTCTTAAATTGATATTTATATGCGCTGTGCATTCAGGAAGTGTCCAGGTATATATCAGCCTTTGCTACAGTTTGAAATATAACTCCCTCGTCTACGTTGATAAAATAATGTGTATAATAATATTAACTTCTGTAGTTTTTATTTGTGATTGATTTAAACAGGATCATGTAAACAACATTTTTCACACGAGATGTGATGACATCATCCTGAATGTAAAGTTTGACCCGGTGGAAGACGAAGGCCTGAGCTCTGAAGAGAATGAATGTTTTAACCATTATAGTTTATATTTTAGATTGATTTAAACAGGATTATGCAAACATCTCCTGCAGGACGTCAGTTTTCAGAGAGTTTATTCAATGTACAAAGTGAAAACTGCGTTAAAATTATTATCCAAACCCTTTATGCTGACATTTGTAATCAAGCTCATGTACGTCTCAATTCTCTTGATCCTTTCTGAGATGTGTCGACACCTTGTTTGGAGTCGACCAACATTCTCCAGCTGCAGCCAAAGCTCTTTGGAAGGATAAAAAACTCCTGAACAGATCTATGAAAGTTGGTGAAACGTAGGTAAACGAGAAGTCCATCGAATTTTGTAGTGGATCCAGATAAAAAGGTGGATCAAGGAACTTTCCCTCAGAAGGAATTGATCAGAATCTGGGCTCTAATGTCCGTGAGTGTGTATTTGAATCAGCTTGACGGAATTTAAGGGGCCGTTGGGCCTTTGGTCTGTGAGCTCTGCTGGGTTTTAGTCCTCGAGGAGTTTGGAATAACCAGGACTGGAACTGGTTGAGCAGGAGAACTGATCCAATGAGGGAGAAGAACCTGGAAAGAGTCTCCAGCCTGAAGCTTCTTCTCCGTGAAGGAAACAGGAAACACGCAGAAGAACTGAACTGTTTCTCTCCCAAACGTGATGCTCAGATGTGGTCGTTCTTCTGGAAATCATTTAGTTTAGCATAAAGCTGCAACACGAGGAAAATGTGAAAAGCAAGTGAAGGGTCTGAATAATTTCTGACTGCTTGTTGTGTTTATTTATTTACATGTTGGCTCTGTTTGCTGTCGAGCGTCTCGGATGGAGGAGAGAGAGAATCAGTCAATCAGCTGAAGCATGTGAGCGTGAGCGAGCTGTGGGCGAACGTGTGAGGCCCGAGAGTCGGGGGGGGTCGGGGGAGCAATTTAGAGAATGCAAATTCCTCTCCTCCACACGGCGAGGGAGGAGAAAGCCTCTGAAAGCTCCTCACACAAAGCTCCACTTTCTTCCTCGTCCTCCGTCTCTCCGCTGCCACACTCATCCCGTTCTCTCTGCCGGCTTGTTTGCGGTGAGGCTGATGTTTGTAGGTTAGTGGGGGGGGGGGGTGGGGGGTGCTCGGAGCTTTGATGCTACATCCAGCAGTTTCCCAGCGCTTTGATAAGAAGAAAAGCACTTTCTTTTAGTTTTATACTTGAAGAAGGTGAAGAATCCTTTTATTTGCTCGGGAGCAGGTTAAGCTGCAGATGTCTCCTCACTTCAAATTAAAACATTCATTTGATTCCGAGTCTTTGTTTTTTCGATCCCACGTGAGACGCTGGGAAAACGCTAGAACAAAAAAATATAAAAGGAGAATAATACGGTTCCTTAATGGACGAGGACAGGTCCTGAATCTAAAGTAAGCCGACGGGACGCAGACACCGGGGTGAAGTCTCCGCTGGTCCTCGGGCTGGATGATGTATTAATCCATAAATAAAAGGGGAAATCCCTAATAGGCCGGTGGTGAAGAGAAGAGAAGAGGAGGCTGCTAATGGATGTGGTGGAGGAAGAGGCACAGGGGAGGCCAGACAGAAGAGTAGATAACTGACAGATCTTTAAACAAGCGTCTGAGGGAGGAGACGGGTGGAGCGACGGGCGAGTTACAGCCGAGTGGAGGGAGAGAGAGAGAGAGAGAGCAGACATGTTTGGGTTGAATCAGTGAGAGGAGGTGAAGAGCTTCAGACGGTTTAATGGAGGGAGATTGAGCAGGTTTATGTAAAAGTTGCGTTGAAAAGACATAAATACAAACGTCAGAGAGAGAAGAAAAAGTTTATTCATGTTCTTAAAGGTGCTTTGTGTTAAGAAATGATTATTATTTGCCCTCAAATTACAGCTGCTGATGTAAACATTAGTTATGTAGCGATATCAAAAACGTACTTATCGACCCTTACAAGAAAAATAGTCCGGTTTTCTCATTATAAATCAACACTGACTTGTATTTATAGTGTTTGACATGAAGTTATTATCGTTAGCAGCGTTAGCAACTTAATTAGCTCACCTTTATGATCATGTTATAATAGAAAGTGCTTTTCTATTTTGGTCCTTGTCCCATCAGCTAACATGGAGGAGGCTGGGTTTATGACTCATAGTCATACTGCAGCCGGCCACCAGGGGACGAGCAAGATGTGTTGGCTTCAACGTTCGATCTGATTTGTTAGAATGAAAGTAATTTGACTTAAATGCATTGAAGCACTCAACAAGTTCTCATCTTAATAAAGAGCAGCAGCTTGTTTGTTATTTCTGTCAAAAGAAACTCATAAAAACCAAATGTCAAACCTGCCAAACTCTCCTAAAGTTGAATTAAATCATAATAATATAATAGTCATAATACTTTATCTGTGCTTTTTTTGAATATTTAAATCAAGAAAACCCAAATATACAATATTAATGAATCCCTCCCTTTGAGAAACTGTTGAATAAAACTCTGTGTTCAGACTCGTAACAGATGCAGTCGACTGAACATATGGAAAAACTAAATCATCCAAACCTCCAGAAGGGGCGGGACCCAAACAGCTGGAATAGAAAAAAAAAGAGAAAAGGAGGTGTCGTCATGACAACACAACACTCTCGGGCAAGTCCCGCCTCTTTAAACTTCAAACCAGAGGCCCACATGTGTCTGTGGTTCTAAATGTGGCAGGAAGGCAGGGCCGGGGGGGCAGAGAGGAGGGAGGGAGGAAGGGAGGGAGGGAGGGAGGGAGGGAGGGAGGGAGGGAGGGAGGGAGGGAGGGAGGGAGGGAGGGAGGGAGGGGAGACAGCAGCCGGGTCACAGGAGTCCACCAGGCGTCCAGGAACCAGCCAGCAGCTCTTCCACCAAAAGAGGCGGGAGCACGTTGTTATTGGAAAAGCTGACGAGGGAGGAGTGAGGGGGGGGGGGGGGGAGAGAGAGACTCTGAGCTGCTCGGTGAAGGCCTCACTACTTCAGTCTGTGCAGCTCACCAGGAGGCAGAGGAGGAATCAGGAGGAATCAGGAGGAACCAGGAGGAAACAGCAAGGATACAAGGAAGCAAGGAAGCAAACATGGTGAGTTTGCTTCAGACTCATTAACGCAGCTGGTGGCCGGAGCTTGCTGCATTAAAACTTCTGCTCTTTTACTTTCTTCTGGAATAAGATTTCGTTTTTCCTGTTGCTTTTCTCTCTGAGGAAAGGGCGAGCAAAGAGAGAGAAACCATTAAAGCCACTTTACACGTTCCACAGCCCCCGGAGACCCAAGACGTTAAAGTCATTTATTTCTCGGGGACTGAGAAAGTTGAAGTAATGAAATTGTTGTGAAGTTGCAGGAATCGTGAATAACTGAGCGTCTCCCGCTGCCTCACACTCAGCGTGTGGTGTGTGTACACAGAAGAAGAAGGAGGAGGAGGAGGAGGAGGAGGAGGAGGAAGAGGAGGAAGAGGAGGAGGGTGGGTCGACCGCCCCTCTTCCTCCAGATCAGTCCTGGCAACACATTTGGTTTCAGTTACTTTGTCCCAGTGGGAAACAAGCTGCTATAAATAAGTAACAAGAAGCCGAGTGTGGACGGACGAGCTTCCAGTGTGGAGGAGGCGTGTGCTACTGCCCCCAGTGGGAGGGGCCAGCGGCTGGGGTGAGGGGTCTCGTTCTGCTTCTGTTTCTGAGAAGCTAAACGAGTGATTTCTGATTTAACAGCACCATGGAGGCGTCTCCAGTGAAGCTTTGTTTGGTCCAATCAGAGCTGGATATTGTTTAAAAGTCTTTGGATGAAATGATGGTTTATTACGATTCACTTTCAGAACAAATAACTTTATCTATAACACGTGATAAATGATGAGTTACGGGTATTTTTTATAGTTCTTCACGGTGATGTCAACCCATTCCACACGAGTTTCTGTGTTCCATGGAATTTGGTTCAGATGTTCAAGCTCCACTCAATTTGAATTCTGATAACATTGGAGATTATTGTTCGGTCGGGTAAATTTGAGATTTGATTAAATATCTTCAAATAGAAACCAGTCCTGCTCATTTTCATACAGCGTTGTTCCTGCAGTTAGGATTCATTCAGTGTTCACGGCTCAGGAGGTTTCTAGCAGCAGCTCAATCCTAACAATTAAATATTATGATAACGCAAAGCTGCAAATCTCATTTTTGTAAATCTCTAGTGTTTATTATAAATATGATGTTGAAGCAGTGAGTTCACGTTTCTCTATAAAAACAGAGTTCACCCAGGAAGGCTTTGTTGTTCCTCCTCTCATTAGGAACAGGAGGAGACTCACAGATGCTTGTGTTTCCTGTGAGCGTCCAGCAGATATTTTTAGCTTCTCACATGTTTACACATTCACTACATTTGTCTGGAGTGTCCTCGGCCGTCAGAAAGCTCCTCGGCCCATTTCCCTGCTCGGTGGCTGACGTGGAACGCAGACCACCTGCTGCCGGACCCCCGGCAGCTGTCGCTCCACACGGTTATTCTAGGAGCTGAGATATTCCCCCCGACCCCCCCGACTCACTGTCTCCTCTGTGAGTCTGAGTGTCTGTTTCCTCAGCTCAGTCCAAACTACAGATATAACTGCAACACAATCACAAGCTCTGACTGCAAATACACAGGAAGAGAAAATACACAAGAGTGAACGTGAATCCTGCATCTCAGAGTTCCTGTTTCCACTGAAAACTGAAGAATACAGTTTGAAAAAAGACAGATGAATATTTATTTAGCTGTACTTTTAAAAAATGCTTTTCAAACTTGTCTCAGTGTTTTTCCAAAACCTGCAGGTGTTGGTTTTCATTTTGGTTTAATTAAACACTGGTTCAGTTGAGACTCTCTCACTCTCTCACTCTCTCACTCTCTCACTCTCTCACTCTCTCACTCTCTCACTCTCTCACTCTCTCACTCTCTCACTCTCTCACTCTCTCACTCTAAGTCTGAGACTCTCTCACTCTCTGACTCTGAGACACTCTATGACTCTCTGACTCTCTCACTCTAAGACTGTGACTCTCTGACTCTCTCACTCTCTCACTCTGTGACTCTCTCACTCTGTGACTCTCTCACTCTCTGACTCTGAGACTCTGAGACTCTCTCACTCTCTCACTCTCTCACTCTCTCACTCTCTCACTCTCTCACTCTAAGACTCTCTGACTCTGAGACTCTCTCACTCTGTGACTCTCTCACTCTCTGACTCTCTCACTCTCTCACTCTCTCACTCTAAGACTCTCTGACTCTGAGACTCTCTCACTCTCTAACTCTGAGACTCTCGGACTCTCTGACTCTCACTCTCTCACTCTCTCAATCTCTGACTCTCTCACTCTAAGACTGTGACTCTCTGACTCTCTGACTCTCTCACTCTGTGACTCTCTCACTCTGTGACTCTCTCACTCTGTGACTCTCACTCTCTGACTCTCTGACTCTCTGACTCTCTCACTCTCTCACTCTCTCACTCTCTCACTCTCTCACTCTCTCACTCTCTCACTCTCTCACTCTCTCACTCTAAGACTCTGTGACTCTGTGACTCTCTCACTCTCTCAATCTTTGACTCTCTCACTCTCTCACTCTAAGACTCTGTGACTCCCTCACTCTGAGACTCTCTCACTCTCTGACTCTGAGACTCTCTGACTCTCTGACTCTAAGACTCTGTGACTGTCTCACTCTCTCACTCTCTCACTCTCTGACTCTCTCACTCTCTGACTCTAAGCGGCCCATCATCAGACTATCTCTCACTCTGAGACTCTCTGACTCTCTGACTCGCTCACTCTCTCACTCTAAGACTCTCTCACTCTCTGACTGTCTCCCTCTCTCACTCTCTGACTCTAAGCGGCCCATCAGCAGAGTCTCTCTCACTCGACCTGCAGTGAGAGCTGTCCACCGTTTGCACTCTGTAGACCTGATCCTCTTCCAGCTCGTCTCTGCAGCCGCAGCAGTTTTCCTCTTGAGATCTTTGGAGGACGAGTCTGTTTCTCATCAGATCAACACAAACCCACAAAGTTGTGTTTCACTGGCTGCTGAACACAGCAGCAGCGGGCTGCGGTTAAAGCATAAGTGCGTTTTCCTCCAGATGATGATTATTATTTTAAAACTGTTTTGAATTTTTCATGATGAACAACGTGGTCGTTTTAGGAGAGCAAGGTGGTCAGCAAAATGGAGGGAGGGGGGGAGTGAAACATGAAAGAAGACAAGACAAAGTTGTTAAAAATAAGACATGAAAATGTGCATCTGCTTTATTAAGTCCAATATTTGGTTACGTACTGGGACTACTTCCTGGTGAGGACTGGCTACTTCCTGTATCTGCACTGGTTGCTTGTTAACTTCCTGTGAAATGGTTAATTCTTGTTTTTTCAGGTTGTTATTTGTTGGGACTATAACATCTGATGTAAATTGTCATTAGTGAGTTTTTGATCATTAGTGAGTTTGTGTATCGGATGGATCTTGATGCTTTTGTTTTGACTTTATTTATTTATTTCTGGAAAGTAGGAAGAAGTAAAGAGGAAAAACATTTTATATTTCATTATTAACCGTTGCAGCTCACATCCCCCCCCCCCCCCCGTCCTCTGTGACTCCTCCCCCTCAACACTTTGTCCTTCATCCTCGTTTCCTCACATCTTCCTCTTCCTCCTCAGAGAAGTTTGTGTTGTTCTATTCTTCATTTGCGACGGGCACTTTAAACCCTGAGTCATAATGACATTCACTGGAACAGCTGTGATCTTTGCAGGGGATTTATTTTACAGATCAAATCTTCCTCCATGTTGGGTTTCTATTATTCATTTTGTCTCCGCCCTCCTGCAGACAGGGGGGGGGGCAAAGCTTCGGGGGGGGGGGGGAGGAGGAAGAAGAGGAGTCTGAGACCAGGAGGTGAAAAGAGGGAGGGAAGTGATGCAGGAGAGGAGAAGGAGGGATTTGCTGAGCGAGTGATAATTTGGGGATTAGAGCTCTTCTCACCTCCGCTCGGCAAAGTCATTTCCATGTTTGTGTCCATTCCGCTGGAGGGTGAACTCCGCCTGAGAGCCGGAACCACGGGGATTTGTTAAAGAGCCACAAGGTGGAGAGATGCCGAAGTTTTATCGACGTGGACGCACCAACGTGTGCGTTTGCTCAATTCTGTCTGCATCTGTTTTCCTTTCCGAGTAATGAGCTGCGTCCGAGCAGCGGAGCGGCGCCCGCGGGTCCATCCATCAGCGTCCGCTCAGGATTTGTTTTCTGTTGACGAGTGATCCAGACATCACGCAGGTCAATTAAGGGGGAAAGATCTCCTCGCTGTCATTTCACATCATTACAGCTGCTCCGCCTCAGACCTCCACTAAACTGAGGCAAATATAATTAGAGCCAGGGGTCAATCACTGCAGCTGCTGAGATGTGCTCTGACGCCGCAGAATGAATTCAAGAAGAACCGAATCTGTAAAGAAAGTAAGAAACGGCACTTTGATTTCTTCTCCACCTTTGTCTTCAGGTGTTGATTGTTGATTTGTCGGTTCGTGTTCCATTAGCTCGCTGATTGTGCGACGCCGGATTCAATGATTGCAACAACAAATTGGAAATGATAAAATCATGTTTCTGTATTTAAGAAAACAAAAAGTTCACTTCCCTCTCGGTTCTGAAGCCTTAAGGTAAAACTCTCAGTAATCAACAATAAGAATTGTTAATGACACAAATCTATTTCCGTTGTTGACGTCCAGATGAATGTGTTTCCTGGACAGAGTGAGAGGTCGCTCTGTTCAACCTGCTCTGTGTGCAGCTGGATTTATTCATCAGTGGATTTATTCTGATTAATGTAGCTGTTAAAGTTTTACTCATATTATTTCAGCTCCAATTCTATGGATTAAGGGAATTCATGAACATTGTTTCTGTGATTGGTTGAATTAAGCTTCACTTTAGTTTAAAAGATTTTAAACATGACTACGGTGGCCCTGAGGGGAAAACTTAAAAATAGTTCTAGAAATCAGTGTTTTCAGATTTGTTCTTAAGAAACGTTTGCTCTATCTACATGTGGTTTTTAATGGACAAGTTTACAATTCTCACAATGTACAAAGAGAAGTTAAATATTAAATGTGAGGATGAATCTGAACCTTTTGTATCTGAAGAGCAGAACTTCCTTGTTCCTCCTCTTTCCTCTGGAACACACAGAGTTCTCCTCCTCCTCTGTCTCTATCACTTTCTCTCCTCTGTCTCTCTCTCCACTCTTTCCTTCCAGATATCTGCAGTCTCTCTGTCTCTTCCACTTTTGTCTCTCATTTCTCAGTTTCTTCATTTTGTGTATTTACCCTCTTACTCTTTTCTTTTTTTTTTAAAACTCCATCTCGTCCCTGAGAGACTCCGGCATGACCGATTGGCACTTACCATAAAAATTGTTGTTCTAAATAGTCCCAGACTCCCAAACAAGCCAGCGGCGTGCATACAGATGAATGTGGAATGTGCTTGAGAGAAGACGGACAGTTGCAGCTGAGCACCTATAACGGCGCGGTGGACGAGCGGGTGGAGCAGTAAACACACCAGATGTTTACAGGAAACCGTCTTTCAAGAGCAGACGGAAGTCGAAGCCGCCATCAGTCAGTCGGCTCGTGACCCGCCGGCCGAGGAGATTATTGAAAATCAGGTTTTATCCTGAATGAAATGACACTTTACATGAAAAATACTAAAAGGCAGACGAGAGAATCGGTCGTTAGGAGTCTGAGTTATTCTGAGCTGCACAGAAACGTGTAGTTACACAACATGTCGTCCCAGTGTGACCTTGCTCATGTGCTGCAGGCTCCACTCTGTGATCCAGAGAAGCTGGAGAATCCTTCATCATTAGGACGACTTTCTCTCTCAATGCCTTTAACAATCATTACAAATCACTGAACCCACATTAACGTGTTTAAACTCTGGCTAGTGTGGAGTTTTAGTGTTGATACACAACGTTTTTGTACTACGCTGTTGGCTTGGCAACACGGATTTCTAAGAATAAACAACTCCACAATACGATATTAACATTTAACACATTTAAACGATCATCACAGAGACAAAGGAAGGAGAACATTTCACGTGGGTTAAATCTTCTCTCGCTCCAGAATCCTCTGTGCAGGTGTGTTTATTTTTTATCAAAGTGTAACATGTGGACTATAAGGTTCGGTTGGAGCCCTTTGTGTGAATACCAAGACAGAGACAAAGGGTGCTTTTAAATAAAAGTTGTATTTTTCTCAACAACACAAACAATAGTATGACTCATAACAAAAATAAATATCTCTGTTCAATAATTTCACTCATGCACATTACTTCAATTCAGTGGTATGATTTCAGGTAATCAATGTCCGTTGGTTCAAAAAAAATGTTGGACCAAGGCGGGGAAGGGAAATAAAAAGGTTTAAGGTGAGTTCTTCTCCTACCGCTCGCAGGGCAAGGAGGCTGGTAGGGAACAGGGTTAGCTCGCCATCAATTGTCAAGGGGAAAAAAAAAGTGGGGGGTAAAAACCTGACCTGAAGTGATCAGTTTTGTCCGCACCTCGCACCTCGCACCTCGCACCCCGCACCCCGCACCCCGCACCCCGCACCCCGCACCTCGCACCCCGCACCTCGCACCCCGCACCCCGCACCCCGCACCCCGCACCCCGCACCTCGCACCTCGCACCCCGCACCTCGCACCTCGCACCTCGCACCTCGCACCCCGCACCCCGCACCCCGCACCCCGCACCTCGCACCCCGCACCCCGCACCCCGCACCTCGCACCTCGCACCTCGCACCCCGCACCCCGCACTCGCACCCCGCACCCCGCACCTCGCACCCCGCACCCCGCACCCCGCACCTCGCACCTCGCACCTCGCACCTCGCACCTCGCACCCCGCACCCCGCACCCCGCACCTCGCACCCCGCACCTCGCACCTCGCACCTCGCACCTCGCACCTCGCACCTCGCACTGCTCAGGAAACAAAGAGGACGTGCGCCTCTACACCCGGATATTTATAGTCCCGAAACCGGAAGTAGTTTGCACTTCCGGTTTGGATTTCCGGTTCGGAAAATAATTATTTTAATTAATTTTGAAGTCATGAGACCTGGGTTACAAAAGCACATTTTAACTCCAGAGCTTCAAAGTGAGCAGACAAATCCTCACACTTGGTTCGAGAGGCGTCCAAACCTTCGACCCGGCGTCGTCTTATGGTTTAAAATAAGAAGACTCTCACCCTGGGGGGGGGTCAAATCTACGACTCCAGTTTCTCACCTTCATCTAACGACGTCTTAGGATCCTGAAGGACACTCGTCACGAATCTGAGTATAAACGATACGATCTGAAAGGATTCTCTTTCTTTCTTCCATTGTTCTTTTCCAGCTTTTCTTTTTGTTCCTCTCTCTTGACGAGTGTCACGTTCCGTGTCTCGCGCTCTGAGCTTCTCCTCTTTGCAGGTTCAGCCGGTTTCTTTATCTGTTGCCACTCGTGCCACAAAGCGAAGGACCCTTGTCTCTGTGAAGCACTTTGGGTAAAAGTGCTCTTGAAAAATAAATGAAATGTGTTTCCGTGCAGCCGGCGCAGGGAAGGTTGGTGCCGGTCGATAGTTGTTGAGTTTCAGCTCAGACTCGTTCTTCTGTTTATGAATCGAGGACGTTTTTTAATTATAAAAGTCTTTTCGTATCGTGACTGGTGACGGCAGTAGGCTGGAGGCGGAGCTTCTACACTCCAGAAGTGGAGCTCAGTGTCAACGCAAAACCTGAAATAAATTAATTATTTACAGTTCACGACTTCACATGAGATGTTCCCAGACCTGCACTGATGTTTGGAAACTTTCCAGAGATTCAGTGTGTGAGAACAAATGTCTGAGTCAGTGTCTCTGGACGTTTTCTGGATCTTCTCCTGCAGCTTAGTGGTAACATGTGTGTCACATGTCAGAGTCCATGTGAGGAACCAGCAGGACGATGTGTGGAAGCTTCCCAGAGAGCGAGTGGACGTGTGGATGAGGTTTCTAACACGTGACGTGAAACCTGAAGAACACAAACATCTCAGGATGAAGAAGAGGAGCCGGACACGTAGAAGATGAACACGTCGACTTGGATGTAAAATGATCCTCTGAGAGTTCGGATCAGAAGTTCTATGAAGATGCATGTGAACGTCTCAGTGAAATACACACGATCGATTCGGTGATGAAACAAGAAGAGAAAAACTTTGTTCAAGTACAAAACGTCTTTAAGATCTTGGTTAAATGTACCGGACCCGTGACGACACATCCACGAACCAACCAGGATCCTTATGCTAAAGCGACCTTCCCTTTGCTGTTGCAGTTTAATCAAATTAAACACATTAAATATTTAGAAATATGCACCATGTGAGCACAAGATGCACTTAAGTAATTAAGGTCGTAAAACAAGATGTTTCTGTACAGGAGAAGATTTCATGCAGAGAGAGAATAAATAATGCAGAACACGTCTTAGTGAAAGTAAGTGACGTAAATCAAATTAGTGGATGTTAATCATATTACCAGGAAACATGAGGTAAACTTTTAAAACTGCCCTGTGATGTTCTGCAGATGCTTGTTATTAACACTAGTAAACAATGGTTTCCAATAAGTTAATAAGAATATCGAGGAAGAAACAATATCTACATCTAATGCACTTAACTTCCATTTTCATATTTTCTTAGGTCTTACAAACTCTCCTGATTAAGATTAAATAAATATCTCTGTGTTCCTGGAGGAGTTGATATTTCCAGTCTCCACTTGTTCCTTGATGAATTCACTCTCTGTATTCTGAGCACATGTTTCTCTGGACTCCAGCGTGCAGCCGGCCCTGTGTCATGTAAACGCTCCAGTGTTCCTCTTCAACACCAGCGAAGCTCCATCCTGGGACAGAGCTGCTGGCTCAGAGGAGGAAGAGGTGGCTGCTCTTCACTGGTTCCTCCGTGTTACACAGGGATTGACGCTGATCCAGTTAATATCAGAACCCTGCTCCTGGCTTAGCTGCGTGTCCGTTGGCGGGATCCCTCTGCCTATTGGACGGCTCCCGGGGGGGATTGTTCAGAGGAAGCTTGTGGATTTTCAGTGGCTCAACAACATGGCTCACACGAGTTCTCCTTCCAAAAGCACAGTAAATAAATATTAATCTCACAGCCTTAGGCAGCGCTCTGGAGACGGATCCTTGGAAGCAGGACTGTGGTGTTTGCTGTGGGCTTCTCTTCTTCTTCTGAGCTCTGCGGGGGGGGGTGTGGGGGCGGGGGGGTCTGCCAACCGAAAACAAACTGTCAGCCTTTAAATCCGGGTTCTGTTTATCCAGAAAGCCACATTGAAGAATAAAGAGTTTTTGCAAATTAGGTTTTTTTTGTCAATATTGAAAGAAAGAGAAGAAAGAAGCAAAAAAGCCGTTGTAGAAATCCTCATTTCAAAGAGTTCACTTACTAAAAACCCTTTGACCTCAGCTGTGTAGACTCTAAACTCACTGTTATGGAAAAGTCTCGGTTATGGTTTGGGCCCAAAACTATTTGGTGAGTCGTTGAGTTTAGAGAATAGGAGACATTTTGTTTTTTTATTGTTGTGTTGAGGAAATTTAAGAAGAAGAAACTTGTGGGTTTGGATGAATTTATTGAGGCAAAAATATCAGAATCGTTGCAAAGAAGCTTTTACATCAGTCAGGACTTGAAACCTTTCAAATTCAAATGTATGGAGTCAGGCTGCACATTCAAATTCTCGCACAAAATCAAACAAGCATCGCTTATGAGGGCGAACAACCATCAGTTATGATCAGTTAGCTTCAGTTATGATTAGATTCGTTGGAACATTTGAGTAACGTGAATTGAAAATAGTTTCTTTCCATCGCTGGAAACAGGAATTAAAAAAAAAGACGTGTGATACCAAACTTTCTATTCCTCTTATGCAAACATGTACTTTAATATCAGGTCCTGTTAATGCTCCTGTTTTAAATTTAGTTCAATTCACTGAGTTATGTTTATTCACTTTTTGCCTCTGTAGGAAAATCTATATTTTGTATTTATTCATAAACTTAATCGAATGTGAACATAAATTATCTGGGAAAAGTTCTCAAGAGAAACGCTCGGCAAATAAAGTTCTGGTTGTTATTATTCAGGACCATTAGTCCCCCCCCCCCCCCCCCCCCCGGGGCTCCGTCCACCGCCGAGCGTATGAGTGTTTATGGTTCATGACACAATTATGATTAAGCTGTTAGCCTCTCGTAGCGGTGGAGGAGGGAGGAGGGAGGAGGGGAGGGAGATAAAGAGAGACGGAGAGAAAGGGAGATAGAGAGAGAGAGAGAGAGAGCAAAGGGGAAGGAGACAGGCAATTTAGCCTCAGTGTCTCTCTCTCTCTCTCTCTCCTGGGACGAGGGCGAGCGGCTCTGATCTGAGAGGACATCTCTCTCACCCAGACGCTCACTCTTCTTCTTCTGCTTCCTCCGCCCACACACGGCTCCTCTCACCAGCTTCCACCACAGCTGCACTCCAGGTCTACCTTCTCTTTGTGATTCCCTCTCGAGCGATGACAGGAACCCGGGTCCCTTCATGAGGCCGACGGCTGGACTGATTGATTTGAGCGTGTTTTCTACCAGACACTAAACGTGATGGACGGCTCCGTAGATTCACCGAGAAAAAATCCATTTACATGAGAGGAAGGAGCTGCGACGCTGGACTCAGGGTTCTCCTGCTTTTACAGAAACTAAAGTCTATTAAAAAGCCGTTAAGCTCTTCGCTAACTCAACGTGAGTAACTTCCGGAGCGAACGCTGGGGATGGTTCAGCGGGTCGGACCTCAGACCTCCTCGTGCTCGTGTGTCAAACACCGTGGACGTCCCGCTATCGCTGTTTTCCTGTTAGGAATTAATTTGCCGTTCACACAACATCGTGATTTAATTACACGAGACAGAGATATGGTGTTTACTTTAATTAAACACTTTCGTCTAGAAGGTTTGTGAGCAGGAAGAAGCAGAAACTAGATTCTACAGTTCACCGTCAAATCACCAAACTGACATCAAGCATTAGTGGATCTTTTGAAGGTAAATGGGGAGTTTATGAAGTTTATATATTAATCTAATTGGTAATTAACCATCGGACAATTCAAAGGTGGAAATGCCTCCTATAGGTCGTTGTTAACAAGGTAAAACAAGAACTACTTTACGGATTTCCTGGAAACTTGATGGAACTTGGGCCTGAAATGAACTGGACAAGGATCCATGAAGTGCTTCGACATTTTCTCTGATTTCTCAGGGAATAATTCAAGGATCATAATGAAGGAAATCAGGCATATTTAGAAATCTGATCCCTACGAGTGTTTACTTTGATTTAAACTGAAGTGACAGTTGGGCCCTAGTGGACGTTTGTGGAACGTTTGCCTTTAACTTCCGTCTAGAAGGTTTGTGAGCAGGAAGAAGCAGAAACTAGATTCTACAGTTCACCATCAACTCACCAAACTGACTTGAAGTATTAGTGGATCTATTGAAGGTAAATGGGAAGAGTTTATGGAGTTTATATATTAATCTAATTGGTAATTAACCATTGGACAATTCAATTCTATAGGTCGTTGTCAACAAGGTAAAACAAGAACTACTTTACGGATTTCCTGGAAACTCGATGGAACTTGGACATGAAATGAACATCCGTGAAGTGTTTTGACATTTTCTCTGGTTTCTCAGTAAATAATTCAAATATCATAATGAATTAATATATTTAGAAATCAGAAATCAGGCATATATTTAGAAATCTGATCCCTACGAGTGTTTACTTGGATTGGATTGAAGTGACAGTTGGGCCTTAGTTGGACGTTTGTGGAACGTTTGCCTTCAACTGCTGCTGTGGAATGTTTATTCCAGTTTATTCTTCAGCTGTGGAGAAGAAGTTGAAGCCTGGAAAATGCATCTTCCAGCAGGATATTGTGTGATGGCCCACAGGAGGAGTCGTCTCCTGAACTTCACAAACATCACAAACCTGCTGGAGCTTTTTCATCCAAAGAGAAACTGTGTGGATTTACATTTCTGTAAATGTGACTTAGGAACTTATTTAGGAAACGTGGAATCCTCTTCACGCTGAGAGGAGTGATTGCTTCCATATCTCACTGCGTCCGTGTCCGGATCCTGCCGTCGCTTCCTCTTCCCCCCCCCCTCATTCCTCAGCCCACCATCCTCGTCCTTCATGCTTAAACCCTCTTCATCGCTCCTGCCTCTCGGAGTAAGCTCTGGAGGGTTTTGTCCTCTGCCTGGTTGAAGTCCAACGTCTCTTAGTCACCGCAGGGGGCCGATCCCGACTCGGAGCTCAGCGCTGTCACCCCCCCCCCCCCCCCACCTGTCGTCTCCCGGGCTGGAAGTGATGTCTCCAGGTGTGTTTCTCTCCGGTCCCGCTCCCTTTAAATCCAGTCCTGACTCTGAACCTTTTTAACTCGATAATAAAGTCGTGCAAACAGACGAGTCAGTTTGCTCTGGTGACATTAAAGATTAAGTAAATGATGCTCGCTAAGCATCGCCTCAGGGTTTACAGGCTTAGCACGGAGAGGTGGATGTGTGATGAGGATCCAGACGCTGGTCCCACCTTGATCTGATCATATTTATTTAATGTTTATACAGTTTTAATTTGAGCTGCGGTTGGTGGTGAAGTGAATGAAGTATTTATCGTATGTGGAAATATGTGAATTTGTACATTTCTTAACTCGGAGCCCAGGAGGAGAAGCTGTTGCATCATAACCGCTGATTGGAATCTGAAATATTAAAGGCGTGTGGCGATAAAACAGTAACCGCGATAGGAACTGCAAGACCTGAGTGTATATATGCATTAATAAAAATAAAAGAGAGAGTAGAACGTCCACTAAGATTCAATCAGGCTGCACCGCATCACAAACACTGGTGGAAATCACTTCACGTCTAAATGTGTCTTCTCATCTCGAATCGAAGAACAACTCTCTGAGAAACTGGGCTCAGGAAGTCAGAGATTGTGAAAATTCCTGAATCTACACTCAAATTTAATTTGTTTGTTTAGTGTAAATACGTTGAGTAGCTTTTGTGTAATAAAACCAGGTCCTTGTACGTCTCGGAGCACTTGTGTGTGATTGGATCTGGAAAGCTACAACACTAAACAACAGGAAATCCATCCAGACGTTAGAGGAACAAACAAAGTGACACTTGAGTCGCACTAAACCAGAATTCTTCCCTATGATAAAACATCTCAGATATGAGTTCCCTCCTCCGTTCAACTGGGAAGTGACGAAGCTGCTTTCCATCACTGCTCTGACCTGAAGCCTCTCTGTCAATCTAGAGTCGGGACCACGTCTGTCACACAGGCTCCGACCGATACCTTCATCGTGAGCTCCATGCTGTTGAACTATTTGCATAAACAGAGAGAAAACCACTGAAATTACTTGTTTTCTTTTCTTTAATCTCTGTAAAGCAGTGTCGTCCGATCCGGAGCAGATTCATTAAAGTGTTTGCTGTGACTCTTTGACCTTCGCAGTGTCTGTGAGTGTTCACACGTCTGCTCTGTAACGGTTCAGAAAGCAGCTGAGTGTGTTAATGAGGAGAAGAGCCGCCGCGGTTCAGAATAACACTCGAATAACTCTTTGTTTACTGAGAACGATAAATACACCTTGTGTTTATCTCAGCGACTCCGGTGCAGGAACAATAAAGGTTCATTTAATCTGTGTCCATCAAACAGGAGATTCACGCTTCACAGTATAATAAGAGTCGAGCCGGACGGATATGGATCAGACACACTAATGGGCAGAGGTGAGACGTTACCTCCAGTGTTTAGTATCTTTTTAATGAGCTTTTACAGCGTGTAATATTTTCAAAGTAATCTATGTGCCTTCGAGAGGATTCATTTCTTTGGCTTTTATCTTTGTAAACTATACTGTTCAAGGAAAATGCTAATTAAGCTTCCAACAAGAGTTTTTAACTTCTTCTTAGATCGGTTTATTGGCAACTGACGTCAAGGTTCATTATCATCATCTGCTGTGTCTCCTAATACCCTGTGAGATAAGTGCGATAAACTTCCTCTTCCTCCTCTTCCTCCTCTTCCTCCTCTTCCTCGACTCGGGGGTGGAAACCAACGCGAGGTGCACCAGCATTATTATTTAATTGTGAGGTTTCATGTTGTAGTCATGGGGCCGGGCCAGGATCAGCAAAGCAGAAATAAGATAAAGGACTGAAGAACAAAGAAAAGCTCCAACTGATAAACAATTAAACACAAGTTAACCTGTGGAGCGAATCACGTGATTTGAGAGGATTCAAAACCGAAGGCACCAAAATAAACAAAAATGAAAAGTTCCTTTTGCTTTAGATAAAGATCAAAGGTCGACGTAGTTTTAGAAGCTTGGAAACAAAACCTGAGTTGAGTGTTTTCATGTGAATCTTTGATGAGATGTTGCCAACTCACGATGTTGAGATTGAAGTGTTTCATCAGCGTTTGGTCAGATTCCATCGCTGCTCCTCTGTGTTGTTCCTGCTGCTCTGAGTTATGAAGAGGACACAATAAAATCCTTCTTCAGCCGCACTTCTCCAGACGAGGCAGCCGGACGGTTAGCAGCGACCGCAGAGCGCCAGGAGAGCGATTCAGGACGCCACTGGATTCCTTCAGCGCTGCTTAATGGCTGCGGTGGGAGCTCGGTGCATTAGAGAAAAAGCAACACACAACGAAGACGGGACAGAGAAACACAAACAGGGGCCGTGAATGGAGGATGTTCACATTACAACCAGTTAGAGACGAGCTAATGGCCGAGCGCGTGCAGCGGATAAAGGAGATCATGTTCAATCAGCCGCGACAGGAAGAAGTCGGGGAGACGCTCGGCCACATTTCTCCACGTTCTTGTTCACTCCCAGCACCAGTCGCAGGTTTAACTCGTCTCGCTGCCAGTTGAGCTCATACTTGGAAAGAGACGATGCATAATTCACTCGGTGAAACCGCCGAACGCCGGCGTGGCCTCGCCGCGGAGGCAGCGCCGGGTTAAAAACAGCTGGAAAGAGGCTGCGTTTCTCAGTTTTGATCATTTATTCATGTGACTGCTTTTAAAAAGACACAATGTAGGACAATAAATGTTTCACCGCAACAATGACTCACAACAAAACACATTTTGGTTTGCAGCTGTTCAAGAAGTTTTAAACTTGATGAAATTATCTCCTCTCTCAGCTTTGGTGGAAGCTCCTTTGTCTTTCCCATGATGCAACTCACCTTGAATACCTTCATGGGGGGGGGGAGGTTATATACGCATCACAGCTGAATCCAGTGAAGGATCAGCATAGAGTTCCCAAAGGCTTAATTATGTTTCAACTCCACTTTAGGATATAAACAACAATATTATATCGGGGTTGAATAATTGTGACATGGCTATCTTAACAAAATATACTGCTACACACAAATACTACATCATGTATTTTCTGTGTTGATTCTCTGTATCACTCAACTCATAAAGAAATCATCCGAAGCAGAATCTTGCTCTTTGAAAAAACTTTAATTGATAAATCCTTAAAATCTTTGGGGGGGGGGGGTGAATATTTCTGAATATTTCTGATTGCAACTGTACATACATCGTACTATCACTGCTGTAAAAAGTTAGCTTACTGTATACAAGTCAACTTGGTATTAACATGAACATGGCTTCAATGTAACAAGTAATCAACATGCTAGGTAACGACAAAGACGTTCAACAACACAAAGTCACAGGTTTACTTTTCTGGCAGAAAATGTTCCCAACTCGCTGAATCCAGGCTCCAGCTGAGCTCGTCTGGTTTTCAACTTCCTGTAACTTCCTTAACTTCCCATGGAAAGTTTACAGAAATGTTCCGCCCCTTTGTAACACTCATCAGAATCAACACAGGCAGTGCCGCTGCTAGCCATTTCGGTGCCCTAAGCATAACTCCTTTATGATAGACACTAAAATCAACAAGTTCTTTGCTGTAGATAAAGATCAAAAGGTCGACGTAGTTTTAGAAGCTTTAAAACAAAACCTGAGTTGAGTGTTTACATCTTTGATGAGATGTTGCCGACTCACAATGTTGAGATTGAAGGGTTTCATCAGCGTTTCATCAGATTCCATCGCTGCTCCTCTCTGTTGTTCCTGCTGCTCTGAGTTATGAAGAGGACACAATAAAAGTGTTCTTCAGCCGCACAGTGAAAACAGGGAGAGCTGCTCTGAGGCTTCTCCAGACGAGGACGCCGGACAGTTTGCAGCGCTAGGAGAGCGATTCAGGACGCCACTGGATTCCTTCAGTGCTGCTTAATGGCTGCGGTGGGAGCTCGGTGCATTAGAGAAAAAGCAACACACAACAAAGACGGGACAGAGAAACACAAACAGGGGCCGTGAATGGAGGATGTTCACATTACAACCAGTTAGAGACGAGCTAATGGCCGAGCGCGTGCAGCGGCTAAAGGAGATCATGTTCAATCAGCCGCGACAGGAAGAAGTCAGGGAGACGCTCGCTCACGTTCCTGTTCGCCCACAAACTGCAGCGGCTGTGGAAGGGCCTCTGGCTGTCGGCCATCTTGTGTACTCATACATTTGGAAGTCGTAGGACTGGCGGTAATGGCGTATCCATTGGCAGTAGCCGCCGGCTCCTGGTAGCGATCCACATGTTGTCTATAAACGTGCTAATGGGGAGCTGCCTGGCTCTTTGGCAGCGGGAATAACCAATAACATTTAGTAAAAGCTCATTTCTCTCTCTAATCAGAGACAGACTTTGTTTTTGGAGCGGCGGCTTTTCTTCGGGCGCTCGGTGAAGAGTTGGCTGAACAGAAGCAGCAGCGGAGGGAGAGAGACTCAAAGGCCAATGATTTGATTTGTCTCCAATTTGCCACTTTTCCTCATCCCTTCTTCTCAATTTAGCTTTCTACACACACACACACACACACACACACACACACACACACACACACACACACACGCACACACGCACACACACACACCTCTTATGAGAGTGGCCATTATTTAGCCGGTAATCGAGCAGCGTCTGTGTGCATGAGCGGTGGCTGAGGAAGAGGAGTTCTATTTCACTACTACACAACATTTATCTGATTTGTGATGCACTTTGTGAGGGGGGGGGGTGGTGGCGCCATAATATAAAACACTATGGGAAGAAAAAAATAGACACAAATCAAACAATGAATACATTTAGAAAACTTTTAGATGTTTTTCTTTGACTCAAAATAGCAGATAATTGCAATGTAATGAAATAAGTATGATTGTGTTCAGAGTTTTAACCTCGAGTCACGTTATTCTTTGCTTTTATCCCCAAAACCTCCGTCTCGCGACTTTAATTTTTACGTGACTTCTTCCCTTTTTTTCTCGCCGCCGTCGGCTTAGCGAATTCTCCCGACATGATCTGTTTCATTTTGAAGTTGCAGTTTCATATCGGTCAGTTATCTGAGGCTGTCACAGCAGACGGAGGAAGGAGGAAAAACAAATCTACACAGAGGAAATGGAAAACCTGCCTGTCAGAGTCTGAATCTGTTTTGTAATCAAGCTTCTCGGTGTAAACAAGTGTCAGAGCAGCTCTGTCGGCTGAACCGGATCCCGTGATTGGTCGAGGCCTGTGGTTTGAATGTGGCGTGTCGGCCGTGACTCACGACCACATTCAGGACGCTCTGATCGGGGGGGTGGTTGTGAGGCGGCGAGCGTGATGCAGGATCAGGAACGTGACTCGTCCGGATCTGAGCAGAGAAGTGAAGTGTTTGTATCTGAGAGAACTGAGCTGGTTTCGGCTGTGAACATCCGTCCCACTGATTATAAAAACATCCGTAAATAACAAGGAGGACGTGACGGCTCCTCAAAGTGAAGCCACAGCGGGGGGGGGGCTGGTGTACAGGCTATAAACCCCGCCTCCTCCGTCAGAGTAGATGTTAAGTTTGTCAAAGATGATGTTTGTTTATGATCAGTTTGGTTTGAATTTGTTATTTGATGATATTAAAACAGGCTGAGACGTCGTGATTGACAGATGAGACTGACTCCTGATTGGTCGAGGACATATATTGACTGGAGCTGTGACATCAAAAGTGAAAGATGGCCACGCCCACATCCAGATGCACACACTCAACAAATCAGTCTCAGCTGTTAATCACGATGTCTCAGCCCGATTTAAATCATCAAATAACTAATTCAAACCAAACATAATAGATTCATGTCTTAAAAACCTCCTAAAATGATTGACAGCAAATCTCCCTTTTTAGTTTGGATGTGGAGGGGGCGGGGCTTAAGAGCTAGACCGCAGAAAGCCACCAGGGGGCGATCAAGATGATTCTGTCACGTCGTCGATCTCTATTCACGATCGAGACACATGCGATAAAGAGATAAACTCTCGCAACATGTGATCCGATTTAAAATGTTTTTTTTTTTTCTAAACCTGCAGTGTGTCAGTACATCTGTCAGCTGATTGGTCGAGGCAAAGTGACATCACAGGTTCACAGGCTTTAGGTAACAGCAGCGATGCGTCTCTCTCTCTCTCTCTTTGAGTTCTGGTTGTTTCACAGAACAGTCAGTCCATCGCGGCAGCTCAGAGATCCATGAGGCCGCCGCCGAGCCCCCCCCCCCCCCGTACAGGAAGTGAGGATCAGTCACGTGACACACAGAACAAATCACACGCCATAAACATTCCTCACACATCCGCCACCGCAAGACGCTCGAGCCCCCGACGAGCCTCTCAGCCCCGGCACAATGAAACACGGCTTAGTTAGCAATCACATTGATTGATTGCCCCATAAGTGGTCTATAACTCTATTATAACCCCCCCCCACCACCACCACCACCCCCACCCCCCCCCCCCCCCCCGCCGCCCCATTGATCTGCTGATAGCGCCGATTAATGATGATTCTAATTGTCTGGCCGTGAGGACGAGGAGGCTTTGTTCGCTTCCTGCCATCATAACGTCCTAATAACTCTGTGGAAAAAAAATACAATTCACTGTCCCGTGCACGTCACACACACACACAGACACACACACACACACACACACACAGACACACACACACACAGTGAGTACACACTAACTGAAACGAATGGAGCTGAAGGGAGACGCAGTCAGCAGAAACATGGAGACGTCCTCATCTGCGTTTGGATTCTCATTTGTGTTTGACGGCAGATGAAGAGGAGACTTCTCGGTGAGACTGATGGACGAGAGGAGAGTCGGAGCCGTGGAACAAAGCTGTGATTGTTTTCCATGTTTCCTGAAAGTCTGAGACAGAACGATGAACGAGCGGCGTCTCCACGAGAGTTTGTGTTGGAAGTTTAAAGTTGTCGAGGCATTTTCTTGTGTTTCTAGTATTTATTTCTAGTATTTCTAGTATCTAGTACCCAGACAATCTCTTAATCGTGTCTTAATTCAAACTGAGATATTTGTTTTCTTCCAGTTCCACGTCCACTCACTGAGAATGTTCCTGCTAAACTCTCACATTGGTATCTTCCAGAAACTTGACTTGGCGGCTGTTAAGAAAAGTAACCCTGACACATTCTGTCCTTTATTTGTTATTAATTAATCCTTTAATGTCAAAGTTTCCCGTCATCTGTCATTTTTATCTGTGCAAACACCTCAAACATGAGACGCTAAAACTTTCCTTCGTGTTCATCCTGATTTTCTCGACTCTGTGATTTCCCTCCGCTCTCCATCTCTCCGCCCGTCTCTGATTGTTTCCCGTCTCTAACCCCGTGTGCGCTCATGCAGCGACAGCGAGAGATAAGGAGATGTGTGTACGCTGCAGGTCGTCATTTTTAATGGAAACCTGCTGTACGAGGGCACGGGAGCATTAAAGGTGCAAAGACCCAAAGCTGCGATAAGCAGGGCGACAACTGTGGAAAGTCCTGAAGCCTTGGAAAACCTAATCGTCTAATTTAAATAAGAATGTGTTTGTCACAAAGAAACAGGATTTGGTTTGTTTGTGACAAAGCTCGACAACAACAAATGATGCATATTTACACTCTCACACACACACACACACACACACACACACACACACACACACACAGCAGGACTGAAACCAGGTCACAGCACATTGCTCATCTGCTCAGGATTGATTTCCTTTGCATCTCTGTCAAAACTCGTCACGTTAAAACCATCGGGATGTAAATCTGCGTCGTCAGAACTTGATGACAAAGCAGAACAGAGACTTCTGGTTGTTCCTCACGCGTGTGGAAATCTGCTGAGTCGGATAAACGTAGAGTCATGTGACAGGGTGAAAGCAGGTGAAGCTGCTCGGCTGCTTCTCCTGCTTGTGATTCATATTCGACTTCTGGACCCGACTAACTATAACACGCTTCAAGTTATTGTTAGAAACACATCTCTTCTCTTCCGTCTTCTTTTTTTTGTATTCTTTTTTTGCTGAACATACATTTAATGATAAAGTCAATTAGAAGAGCAGCGTAGTATGCATCACATTTCAATTCAATTACAGGCATAATCACAGTTAATGTGTTGATAAAAAAATAAAAAAATATTAATATCATGATTTTTCCAATTTATAAAACTGCAAATCTGTGGATATTGTCACATTATACAGCAGGTAAATTGTCTCTTGTCTCAAACACACTTTCCAGTCCGTGACTCTTCAGTCTTCTTTTCAAGTTGAGAACATGTTTATCAAAGCAGATTATTTATCATGTAAATCCGTTCCTCTGCTTTGAATAACTGGTTCAAAAATAACAAATTCTAATACAGTTTTTCTCACAAAAAGCGAAAATTCGGCACAATTTGCACAACATTCACTTCATGTACCAATCGCTCGACCCAATTTGGCACAACTTCACACTCTCTTATCTCATTAGACTCTGACTTTCCTTCTTTACACTGTGATGTCAATTACACATCACCTTGTTGTCCAAACACTACACACAATGTTCAGTTGTTGCACACACTTCTCAAGTAAAATCTCAAAGCATCAACCTACAACACACAAATAATCTAATATCTAAACATTCAGGTCTGTTGAGCAATATGCAATCAGGACTGCAGCATGAAAGTGTTTTGTTTGATGAACAATGGAATATACAGTTTATCACAATTGTTAACACATTGTGTTTTTTTAATTTTGCACTTCAGTGTGCTGTAAATGCTTGGTAGTGTGCAACAAATGCTTAGTTGTGTGTAGTCAATGAATGGTATGTGTGTGTCATTTGAAAAAAAATTACCAAATGAAAACACGAGTTCCATATTTTGAACAGTGAAGAGATTTGATGGCAAAGACTCATCTTGCAAAGGGAGTGTCAGGTTTAGCATCTTGTGTGTGAGGTTTTCAGTTGTGTTGTGTGCAGTTTTGAGAAAGCCGTTATTGCCAGAAGGCTCCAGACGTTTCCCCGGAGTCAGCATCCTAACGCTCTTCTTCTCTCTGTCCCCCCCCCCCCCCCCAGATGACCCAGGATCAGTGCTCTCATAGGAACAATGTCCAGAGTTCAGAGAAACCACAAGTGTACAAAGTGGGAATCTACGGCTGGAGGAAACGCTGCCTTTACTTCTTCGTGCTGCTGCTGATGATCCTGATCCTCATCAACCTGGCGCTGACTATCTGGATCCTCAAGGTCATGAACTTCACCATAGTAAGTCTGCTGCTTCCACTTGTGGAGTCATGGTGTTGTTGTGTTGTTGTGTTGCAGGAGTAAGTGTGTGTGTGTGTGTGTGTGTTTCTCCTCGTGATGGAGTTTGTTTCCTGCTGATGTTTGGTTCAGTTTGTGGAAGTTTGGTTCTGTATTTTCATAGTTTGGTTCTAATGTGTTCCGGTTTTACTCCAGTTGTTCAAAACCTTTTCAGTGTGT
>NC_083649.1:2107905-2167905 GCF_963576545.1 Limanda limanda | reverse complement strand
GAGCTGAAAGTCATTCTCCATCAAAACATGGATTTAAAATCACAGAGCAGATGTGTAGAAGAGGGACGAGCGGATCAGAACTTGTTTTGGAACCAGACCTTCATCAAGGAAACAGTTTGTAGGGTTTAATCGCAAGTGAAATCAAAGAAAATGCATTTAAATGAAACCATCAAGCAGCATAATCTTAACAAATATAATCAGGCCTCACGAAATCACATTGGAAATATGCTTTATGCAAAACCCACAGAGAGATTATGGATTGTTTAACGTATGCAAATCTACAAGTGGCAAAGATTATTAAGCTCTTTAAACTCTCTACAATGTTTAGCAAGTATGTGAACAATAATGTTTGTTGCCCTTGACTACACGTGGTTGAACAGCAGGTTTACTGCCGGCCTTCGTTTTGTGAGATTCCCAAATCTAGTTTGTTTATTTATTTGGTCGACTACCACCCTTTACTCACCTTACAGTTTACACTAGAGGTCCAAAGTTAATATAATTCTTATTAAATTAAGACAAAGGGTTGAAAATGCTTCTGCTGAGGACCAAGCTGGATTCAGACCCACCAGCTGCTGGAGGTTTCTTCTGCTGCTCGGAGTGGAAACGTGTGTGTGTGTGTGTGTGTGTGTGTGTGTGTGTGTGTGTGTGTGTGTGCAGCTCACACACACGCCCACCCCCCCCCCCATCATGTTAAATAGACTTGTCCCTGCAGAGTTGGCAGTGGGGTGGTTTCCTCAGATTGATGCAGATTAAAGCGGCTGCACCTCGTGTTCATGTCGCTCCACAGTCGCCGTGGTAATGAGTAAAACGGGAGAGTGATGCATTAACCACACCCCCCACCCCTCCTCCCTCCTCCCTCCTCCATCCTCCCTCTGTGACCGGGTCCTTCCACTCCACTGAACCAGGCATATTGCCAGTTTAAAAAGAGAGAAGGAGCTGAGAGAGAGAGAGAGAGATGAATATTGTCGGCGTTCCTCCTGATTATCTGAACTTCTGCTGAACCTGAACCTGAACCTGAACCTGAACCTGAACCTGAACCTGAACCTGAACCTGAACCTGAACCTGAACCTGAACCTGAACAGGAGAAGGAGTCATTACTATCATCACCTCACTCAGGACTAATGCGTTCCCTTTAAAAACGTAATTACATTTATTGATTCAGCCAGTGGGGGGGGTGGGGTGGTCACTGAGTCTACAGACAGAACAGGTGTAGTTCTGTTTGAATCGATAAGGTGGCGTCAACGCTCCCGTGTTTATTACGTCTAACACGCCAATAAACACGGCCTCGGGGCAGATCTTTACACGTCAGATCTATTTGTGTGTGTTTTTAAATCGTCTTAACTTGTGTGTTTGCTTTGGGAGTTTTCTAAACGTGTGCGACCGACAACTCAGCACCTGAACACATGGTGTGTGCAGCTGGAGACAGGAGACCGTTCATGAAAGTGAAACAACCAAGAGACTTTATTTTGGTCCAGTTCATTTCCCGTCCTCAGATAAACATCAGCTCACTTCCCTGAGCTGTTCTAAAGGAATCATTCAGGACTTTCTCCAGAGTCACTGGACGATAACACACACGACGACCTCCTGCTGTGAATGAAGCTTCTCTTCCAAGAGGTGGAAACAACATCTGCTTCACAACTTGGCTGATGTATCAAGTCAATTATCATCATTCTTTCTTCTTTCCCACATGGACAGTAGTTCAGTTTCTTGCCCAAGGACATTTGTGCAGATTACTGGAGCCCAGCTTCAAACTACCAACCTTCTGTAGAGGATGGATGGACGTTCAGGAGACAGGAAGAGAAATGATGTGAAGATACAAATGGAGAAAGACTCACTTCACTTTCAGTCAGTCAATTAAAACTTTTACTCAAAACCTTTTTATTACAGTCATTATTTGAGTAGAAGATCAGATAAATCATGTAGGAGACTTTCATCTGGACATTAATCACGGAGGATTCCCAGTGAAGGGACTGAACACCATGATGTGAAGTGATGGGAGTTCATTGTGTTACTGCAGAGAACTCGAACAGGACACACAACAGCAGCAGGGACAGAGCGTCCTCTCCCTGCAGCCGGGAGGAGATTAACGACCGGGAGGACGAAACCAGCCAACACCTTCCCCTGTCTCCACCTGGGATCCCAGCGGAGCTCCGGCTGTAGGTGAGGTGACCTGCTGTGACTGTGTGGAACGGATCCTGGCTCCTGGGAGGCGGAGCCTGGGCCCCGGGGTCGAGGCCGGGAGGCGAGTGAGAGGATCCCGGGAGGGAAGCAGATAAACGCTGCCTCTCAGGGCCCGGGGGGGGGGGGAGTGGGGGGGCGTTTGACCTTCCTCTCCTCAGCCAAACACTCCAGCTCACTCCAGTTCGCACACAGCTTCCAGACGAGTGGGTTCTGGTTTGTTGACACCAGATTCCAGCCTGGGAATTTTGGCGAGGTCACGGTGAGGTCGGATTCTTAACCACTGAAGATCTGAGGTCGTATCTCGGAGCCTAGAGGTCACGAGGTCACGAGGTCACGGTGAGGCCTGACTCTTAAACACTGAAGATGTGAGGTCGTATCTCGGAGCCTAGAGGTCACCCTGGCTTGGACCTGGACCCTCCTCCAACCACTGAACGTTAGAACATTTCTACATTTGCACTGACTGTTACTTTTTTTACTACTGTATTATCCCGCCTACAGTGTATTCATATTTATATATATATATATTTATATATTTATCCTGTTCATAGTGTATTCATCATTCTTATATCATACAATTCCTCTTAATACTGTTATATTCCATATATATTTCTTACTGTACAGATCTTATTTATTTACATTTTCACTTTAATATGCACATTAATCTGCACTTTTAATGCATTTATTGCACTTCTGGTTAGATGCTAAACTGCATTCCGTTGTATAAGTACTTGTTCTGTGCAATGACAATAAAGTTGAATCTAATCTAATCTAATATGCTCGACATTCACAGATTTTTAATGCTCAAAACTCTATTTCCTTGCTTCCCTCTGCAGAAATCTATCCATTTTCTTTTCACTTTATTTGTCCAGGTTGTGAGATTCCCTCAGCTTCTCTGTCCAGCTCCTCCTAGAAACTACACTGAAAACTAACCAGGACTAAATATAGAGATGTTAAATATATATCCTCAGCAATGAGTCACGTCCGAGGAACTAAACCCAGGATCAAACAGACGTCTCTGGGGATTTTGGGCCATAAGTTCCAGCTCTGAGCCACTTGAGGAATCTGCTGTGTTGCGTCATCGGACATTTAATGAAAGCTGAAAGAAAAGAGTCACTGAGCTTAAGTCTCATTTAACGTTAGAAACAGAAATGGATGGAGATTTCTTTCTTTTATCAGGACTCGGGGTTCGGTGTCTCTCAGGAAACTGAACCGTGAGAGAGAGAGACTCGAGTCCACGGTCGATATCAGACGTCCTCATGAAGACAGAGAGAAAGTGACCAGGCTAATAAATATAACCAGGCCTCACGAAATCACATTAGAAATATGCTATATGCAAAACCCACATAGAGATGGTGGATTGTTTAACGTACGCAAGTCTACAAGTGGCAAATATTATAAAGTCTTTAAGCTCTCTATAAATCTTTAGTCTGAGTTCTGTGGTGCGACCTCCACTGGAATCCTCCAGTTCCATGAACCTCAGCAAGTATGTGAACAATAATGTTTGTTGCCCTTGACTACACGTGGTCGAACAGCAGGTGTACTGCCGGCCTTCGTTTGGTGAGATTGCCAAATCTAGTTTGTTTATTTATTTGGTCGACTCCCAACCTCAACTACAACAACACGTCTAGATAACCTTGCATTTTGCACTACAGGTCTAAAGTGAATATAATTCGTCCTTGTCTTAATATAAATCCCGTTAAATTAAGACAAAGTGTTGAAATGCGTCCACAGCAGTAGCTCTTGAAGGGCAAATCCTCCACGAGTCCGAAGCTGCAGCGTCTCGGATCCTTCATGTGACGAGACGCAGTTTGATATCAGAGCTGAGTTCTGTTCTGTAAACACTGAGCTGGGTTTCCACCTCCTGTAATCTGAGCGAGCAGCACCTCCCGTATTTATAGCTCACACGCACCGAACGCCGGTGTGTGGTCCTCGCTCGCCCGCTCGCCAGTGGGCCTGAGCTAAATGCAGCCTGTCATATAAAGAGCTGTGGAGCTTGTTGTTGTGCTGCTTTATGGGATGGAGTGATTTGGGCCGGTGCGGAGCGGTGGCAGCCGGAGAGTCTTCACTCAGCCTTAAAACGGTGTCATTTTCTATTAACCTCAGGGTGAAGCGCTCTAAAGAGTCCGGGCATTGTTTCTCTTTTTCTCTTTCTCTCTTTCTCTCTTTCTCTCTTTCTCTCTTTCTCTCTTTCTCTCTTTCTCTCTTTCTCTCTTTCTCTCTTTCTCTCTTTCTCTCTTCCTCCCGCAGCCTCTGTCCCACAAACTGTGATTCTATATAATAAAATATACAATCACTGGAGTGCAGCAGCAGATGTTCAGAGGCAACATATTTTTTGAATGACTGAAGCGTTAAATTTATCAGCAGCTGCCGGGGAACCGGGAGGTGGTCGGGGGGGTGGGGGGTGGGTGGGGGGTGGAGAACCGTCCAACCACAGACCAGCGTCCACGGGTTCGGTTCTACAAAGATCCTGTGTGTGGAGAAACCGTTGTAACGTTTCCCTGCCGTCTCATCAGAATATTAAAGAGGTTTATTAATGCTGTCGTCACGAGTCATGAATATGAGATGGAGCTGGAGAGTAAATATAGAAACACTCCACATGTCTCAATCACTTCAGGCTTCATCTGGTGGAAATTAATTCAGTTCAGTGACTTTATTGTCGTTGTTCAGTGGTTGTCGACATGAAGGGTCCTCGTGTTACGGAGATTATGATACAGACAAGAAGACGTATTATAGTTTAATCAGAAAACAGGGAATTAAAGCTGTATATGTCAAACTGCATATTGCTAATTAATCAATTAAAGGCATCACTTTGCTTATTTCACCCGTGTGGCGTCGTTCCTTTTAGAGGATTTATATTCTGTTCATCCTCAGGTTCGTAGATTTGACAAGTTTTATTATTTTGAAAATGAACAGAAAACATCTGGTTCCTCAGACTGTCCGTCGCTGCAGCTCCTCTCTTCAGACTCCGTCTCTAACACTTGGTTTGAGCTCGTGTCTCTTTGAGCTCTGTGATGTCACATGACCTCATGATGACATCACGATGATGAGGATCTGTAGAGTTCCTGTTTGTGGAGATGAGCTCCCAGAACTTCTTAGCTCTGCAGAACTTTCACCTTCACAATAAAACACTGAGGAACACCACCTGTCTCCTTCAGTGATGGAAACTCGGCTTCGGACCCGGAGCTGGAAACAGTTCATGAGAATAAGTTGTTTTGTGCTGAAAGTCATCGAGTTGTTTCTGGGGATTTTTTTCCAGATTATGAAATATGAATTTCAAAAGGCAGCAGTTTCCCAAAAAGCAGAGGTTCTGATTTTCAAACGACTTGAGTCTGATGCTTTTTCTTATTTAGTTTGTTTCATGGAACCTGAGGGGTTGGGGGGGGGGGGGGTGGATGTCCTCAGCTCTGCTGTAGATTGTAGGTGACGGGAGGAAAAAGCAGTAATTTCTCCTCTGATTGCCGCTTGTCGTCCTTCAAGAAACGTTGATAAGCTGCAGAAAAACATTCTTGGTTTCCACTGGTGGTAAAGGGGGGGTGGGGGGGAGATAAGAGGAGTGAAACAGAGAGAAGGAGGAGAAGGAGAAGAAGGAAGCTGATGATGATGATGATGATGATGATGATGATGATGATGATGATAACTGGTTCGGCTCGCTAGAAATAGATCCTCAGTCCTTTTGTCATGATGTAATTGGTCGACAGAGGATTCACTGTGTCACATCGTCAGCTGCACTTATTTATACCTTTGTCCCGCAATGCATTCTGGGATACGTGGGCCTCAGATGTGCAGGTTACATCCTGAGTTGCTTCAGATATTTGAAAGACATGATGGACGGAGCAGAACCGACTGAAAGACGAGTCATGAACGACTGAGAAGGAAAAGGACTTGAGAACCTGACTCTGGATAAACAGGGACATAATTTTAATAAACAGGAAACGTGGAAATTAATGAGTAAACATTCATTTTATAATAAGTTCAACCCAGGTTTGTTTTTTACTTCTCCAGATATCTGGGTTTTTAAACCTTAATTAACATCAACACCTTTTAAAACTTGCTTCTCGGTTTTATCTGATTGTAAATTAAATGTCGACTAATGAACCTGATGAAGCCGTGTAAACCTGCAGCCGAACATGTTCACTGTTTTCATTTTTAATGTCTAAACAATTAAATATAAAAGTAGAGATTAGTTAATTATGTTTTAATGAGGTCAGCAGAACACTTCACATCCATCACAGTGATTGATGTGTTCGTAGCAGCACGTTTATTTCAGTTCTCAGGAGAAGTCGGAATCTTTGGGCGTCCGTAAAATATCCGTGATTCCGAAAACAGGGTCATCATCACTTTTGAATTTAGCAACTCGTTTCTTCACCTTTGATTTTATTACCTGAAACGCAAATATCACAAAAGGTCATTAATCTGACTTCTCTGCATAAATCCTCACAGTTGCCTTTGGCATCAACGAAGTTTCCACCAAAATAAAATGAGATATTTCTTGACCCCAGGTTCCGTCCCTCCACCGAGTTTTGTGGAAATATGTTCTGGAGTTTTTGCGTAATCCTGCTGACAAACAAACAAACAAACAAACAAACAAACTAAAGGGGTGAAAACAGAACTTCTTGGCCGAGGTGAAAGAGAGAAAGGTGGATCCTCAGTTAAGGTCGAAGCTCGGACACTTTTCCTCATTCAGGTCCGTCTCCCTCCCCGGTGAATTAGAGACAAACACCAAACAACACAATCTCTCCAGCAGCCGACAGAATGCAGAATCGTCTGCTGGCGACATTAAACCCCGGCTGCTGATGAGGTGGGAGTTACTGGCTCTCATCGGGGACAATTAAAGCTCGGTACCTCCAACAGCCTTTTACTGAAAGGTCAACAGAGAGAGGGTTGGAAGGAAGAGCCAGGGGGGCTGGGGGGCGGAGGGAGGGAGAGAGAGAGAGACCATCAGCAGTCTGATTCCACAGCTCACATTGCAATTCATTCCAGCAGAATGAAAGGAGTAATGAGCGCGGGACAATCGGCGCTCGGTGCATTCCTAGAGCAGTGAAATGAAGTTACAGCCGAAGACACTAATTACATTTGAGGCCGAGTCTGTTAACTTCAGGAATCCGGCGCTCAGGGGACGACTTATAAAGCTCAACTTCAACACTTTATGGTCCCTAATGGGAGAATTAGTTTGCTGCGAGGCGTCCAACAAGACGCGTAATTACAAAACATGATGAGATTGGAACGCTGGGACAGACGGAGTCACACTCCAGCGTCTCGCTGTCAGGGACGTTCTCCAGTGGAGCTGTGGAAATATTAGATTTCTGTCCCGCTGTTAAATGCCCACAAATTAGCAATCAGAGGAGGGGGGTTAATGAAAGCAACAAAACGGAGAGTTGTACTTTTTCCTGGTGTATATCACAGTAATTGGGCTGACTGCAGTGGAACGAACTTTCATGAGTTCAGTGAGAGGATCAAATGTGAAGTTGAGGCAAGAAACAAGTTTTAAACATTTTAAACTCAATCAAGAGAGAGAATCTGGTGACTGGAGGAACTGGGAGAGAATACAAACTGATGAGTTGAGTGTTATGAACAGGCTGAACCTCCGACCTTTGCGATTCTCTGGAAGCCCAAAGTGAATGAGTGAGATGAGTGACCTCTGGTTCTGCTCTCAGATCTGTTCTCCTCTCTCTGACTCTCTGCTGCAGCTCATCAGGTTCCTCATTGATCAAACTCTCCAGCGTCATCAGCAGGAATCAGAGTCGTCTTGTGTCCTGATGACAATCAGCTCGTCTTCAGGCTTCAGATGATTATCACACATTCACTCGGACTGGAGGCTCGTCGGTGGAATCAGCGGCTGACGTGATCGGTCGAGGAGCTTGCAGATCTGCGTCCCTCCGGGGCGACACCGTAACTCCTCCCTGCCTAACACGGCGTAAAGAGATTGAACATTACACCTTCTGCAACAGCGCATATAAATGTGAACTTTCCTGGAAGTCTAATTACCGACCTGCCATAAAGGAAATCATGTCCGGACAGATGAGATTGAAGCGCAGCGGGAACGAGCCTCCGAGGTTTCAAACCCGTCGTATAATCTGTCCGGCAGCAGCACATTATGATCTGCATAATGTTCAGAGAGCGGTAATATGTTAAACAATCAGCCCACTGTTTGAATTAGAATGGGAGCGTGTGGGTAATGTTAACATGCAGCCTGCGTGGTGTGAGGATTCAGGATGTGTGCCGGGGGGGGGGGGGGGGGGGGGATCGTTAATGTGAAGCTTCACGCTTTGGAAATACAAAATAAGTCAAAGTGATTCACGGCCACCAGGTCGCAGGAAGTAGTAAGATGAGCAGGAGGCTCCGGGCAGAAGATGGGAGAACAAGAGGAAACAGACGGAGGAGAAGTCGAGAAGGTTCGAGTCTGAACTACGTCACATGACTCACACGTCACATGACTCACACGTCACATGACTCACACGTCACATGACTCACACGTCACATGACTCACACGTCACATGACTCACACGTCACATGACTCACACGTCAGATTCACCAGCGTCTGTGAAGAAAGATGATGTTCAGTGTGAACAACACTTGGGCTAAGTTTGGAAAGTCCTTATCCTCTCCTTTCCTAACGGCTAAATCTCTTCCTAGCTGCTAGATCCTTTCCTAACCGCTAGATCCTCTCCTTTTCTAACTGCTAGATCCTTTCCTAACCGCTAGATCCTCTCCTTTCCTAACCGCTAGATCCTCTCCTTTTCTAACTGCTAGATCCTTTCCTAACCGCTAGATCCTCTCCTTTCCTAACCGCTAGATCCTCTCCTTTCCTAACTGCTTGATCCTTTCCTAACCGCTAGATCCTCTCCTTTCCTAACTGCTAGATCCTTTCCTAGCTGCTTGATCCTTTCCTAACTGCTAGATCCTTTCCTAACTGCTAGATCCTTTCCTAACTTCTAGATGCTTTCCTAACTGGTGGATCCTTTCCTAACTGCTTAATCCTCTCCTTTCCTAACCGCTAGATCCTCTCCTAACTGCTAGATCCTTTCCTAACTGCTAGATCCTTTCCTAACTTCTAGATGCTTTCCTAACTGGTGGATCCTTTCCTAACTGCTTAATCCTTTCCTTTCCTAACCGCTAGATCCTCTCCTTTCCTAACCGCTAGATCCTTTCCTAACTGCTAGATCCTTTCCTAACTGCTAGATCCTTTCCTAACTGCTAGATCCTTTCCTAAAGATCGTAAAGATACGCAGCCGTCTCGTGCTTTTCACGTCATTCGGAGTCAGAGTCTGTGCAGTAGTGATGAAGGGGAGGAGCCACAGTGCCGAGGTCCCACCCATACAGGCCCCCGACCAATCACCAATTTTTAGAAAACAAGATGGCGCTGAACACGATGTGAAACTCAAGGCTCACAGACCAAAGGGATCGACAGACTTTTCCGATCTAAGAACTTGTGATATTTTCATGATCGTTTCTCCTTGTGAAACAAATCCCTTTATTTTTTAAAAGCTTTACAGACATGATCAATAATCAGACAACAACTGTGTGTGTTGTTTGTCTCTAAATGTCGAGGATTAAACTCCCGCGTCAGCTGGCTCCAGTTCCTGTCATCATCAAAGGATAATGTAACAAACCTTTATCTATCGTGATCAGGAGCGAAACATGTTCAGAGTCAAAGTTTTCGCTGACGTCTCCTGAAAACTTTCTCCTCCATCTCGTCTCCTCTCTCTCGTCCTGTCGGAGTTTCTGACAGCGAGCGAGGACTACTTGTGTCCGAGTGGGTTTCGTCTCCCTCCGGGTCCGAGTCCTCAAGAGAAGCCGGGTTCGGCTCCAGTTCAACATCTGAGGAGGCATCAAACCTCACTGAGCGTTTCAAAGCTTTTCAAACACAGAAGTGATTCATCCGTCCACTGATGGGCTGTGAAACTTTACTGGGTCTGATATCGACAGAGATCGGATGAAAACGATTCTTCCATCGTCGAGACCCTGAAAGAAAATAACAAGTTCTGCTCCAGAGGTTAACAGAGAAATACTGAGTCGTACTTTGGTGTTTACAAGTTGATTTTAGTGTCGTAACACTCACAAAGACACACACACACACACTCAGAGACACACACACACAAACACACACAGACTCAATGAGCTAATGAGGCATCAGGCAGCTGATGGGAGAGATGAAATTATTGTGACCTGAAAATCATTAGTGCGTCTCTGACAGACTGAAACACACAATTACTGCTGCTGCCGTGACCTTGACCAAGGTCGTCCAGCGCCGCTGCTGACACGATGACACGTGACCACGATGACACGTGACCACGATGACACATGACCACGATGACACGTGACCACGATGACACGTGACCACATGTGGAATCACGTCAGACTCCATTAGTCAACCTGTGTCAAAAGCTTGAAACCTCAACTCACTGAGGGTTAACAAACCTGAAGCCTGGTTTTCATTTTCAATGTTCTGATCCTCTTCAATCTAAGAGAACCTGAGTGAGGAACAGTCTGTTACTACTAGAATTTAAAAACATAACAAACAAAGCTCAATCTGTTGCTGAACTGAGATTCACTCACTTTGATTTTTTTGTGGTAGAAGTTGAGAAAAGCTCTCGATGCACGACGCAGTTTGAACGTGTGTTTGTGAATTTACTGTAAAGTTCTGTGAGTCGTCATCAGGAAAAGATCTGGATTCAGAGTTTATCATATTTAAGGTTTTGACTGTTCAATTAGCAAAGTCATGGACAAGGACACGACTCTCGGACGCCGTCTCCTCTCAGTCTCCTTTGGACGCCGTCTCCTCTCGGACGCCGTCTCCTCTCCGTTATTACACTTCAAAGGTTCCTCTGTTTCACGAGGTTGCAGCTGTTTGGTGTTTTGCTTTTGGCGACGATGCGAGTTACATCATCTTGTGAGGTTGTGTTCCAAAGAATAACCTTTGTGCGTATCATTTTTTAGTTTGTTGATGTGAAAAGGTTAAATCATGTTCGTCAACAGAAGTTCGAGAGACTTGAGGATTCCGCTCGAGCTCAGAGGGAACAGACGAACTCTCTGATCTCTTTCTGCAGAACGGAAATCCATCTTCTTATTGATTAATGTTTTTGACATGAAGATGAATGGAAGTGGAGGAGAAGAAGAAGAGGAGAAAATGGGAGAATTAGAAGTAGAGGGCAAAAAGAAGGACGGGAAAGGGCGAAGAGGAAAGGAGAGAGGGAGCTTAGAAAAGAGGAGAAGTGGGAAAGCAAGAGATTAAGAGTCATTAAGTGAGTCTGAGGAGATTTAAAGATGAATAAAGAGCCGAGGAAAGAAGAAGGTCAGGTTCTCTGAAGCCGTGTTGTGTTCCCAGATGACTCCAGCGCTCTCTCCTCCTAATGGAGCTTTGTTCTTCATCGCCTTCACTTAGTTTTAGTTGTTGCATGATTTTTAAAACAGAACAACAAGAGTGTGCAGGGAACTTAGAAAACACAAAACAGTGGTTCATCAAATAACAACTTGGAACAGAATCAGAGAGAAAGACTCAGACGTTCTGTCAAATACAGACTTTAGTTTTGAGACACTTTAATCAATAGTTTGTTAGTTTGAATTTTAAACATTTTAATGTTCACAGGAATGAAAACTCTCTTACTTCAAAACTTTGATGATTTTTTACCCTAGTTAATCAATCAATCAATCAAATTGTATTTGTATAGCCCATATTCACAAATCACAGTTTGTCTCATAGGGCTTTAACATGGTGAGACATCCTCTGTCCTTCACCCTCAGCAAGAGTCAGGACAAACTACTAAAAACCCTTTTAACAGGTAAACACACGTAGAAACCTCAGAGAGACACATGTGAGGATCTGTCTCCCAGGACGGACACAAGTGCAACAGATGTCAAGTGAAGGAAAACATCATCAAGATTAAAGTTTAACGGCTTTAAAGGTCTGGAAACGTGCTGCTCTAGAAGTTGTGGTGGTGGTCGGGTCTCTTCTGTCGTCAGAGTTTCTCCTGAACCAGGAACCTTCTCTCTCCATGTCCTCGTGTCCCAGTTGCCATCTTGCTTCAGCGTCTCTCTTTCCACCGGCTGTGCAGATCGATCCCCAGTTGGACGGACGGCTGTGATGTCCCGACCAGCAGGGGGCGCTTCACCAGGGGGGGGCGCCGTCAGAGGAACTGGAGTCTGAGTCGCTGACAACATGTCTGAGTGTTCGGGTTCAGGAGGGAAATATATAGTTTAGAGGAAATCAGTGTGTTCCAGGGCGTCCTGCTGTGAGTGTGTGTGTGTCCTCTGCAGCTGGGTTTCACACAGAGAGGATCTGAAGGAGAGACTGAACGTTTGACTTTGATGGCTCCTTCACTTCCTGTGCCCCCCCCCCTTCCTCTTACATGTTTGTTACAATTACAGATTCAAATCAAATCCAATAAAGTTTATTGTTCACACTTCAAGTAGAATTTAGATCGGACATATCAGGTGAGAGCGATGGAGTGATACTGGATGGAAAGACAGACCGCCATGTTTATGATCGATAGACAAACGGATGGATGGTACGTTTATAGAGGATGGATGGAGGATGGATGGATGAATGGTTGGATGATACTTTTGTCATGGATGGATAGATGGGTGGGTGAAGGATGGATGGATATATTTATTAGACCTGAGGTCAGTTGTCAGTTGCATTTCTGGGTATTCTCATAAAACATTATGGATGGATGGTATGTTTATGATGGATGGATGAACAGATGGTTGATACCTTAATCCTGGATGGATGGATGGATGGATGGATGGATGGATGGATGGATGGATGGATGGATGGATGGATGGATGGATGGATTGATGGATGGATGGATGAGGTGGGTGGGTGTAAAGGTGAAGGATGGATGAATGGAGGATATATACTGGAGATCTGAAGGATGGATGGATGGATGGATTGATGGATGGATGGATGGATGGATGGATGGATGGATGGATGGATGGATGGATGGATGGATGGATGGATGGATGGATTGATGGATGGATGGATGGATGGATGGATGGATGAGGTGGGTGGATGGATGAGGTGGGTGGGTGGGTGTAAAGGTGAAGGAGGGATGGATGGATATATGTATACTGGAGATCTGAAGGATGGATGGATAAATGGTTGGATGATACTTTTGTCATGGATGGATAGATGGGTGGGTGAAGGATGGATGGATATATTTATTAGACCTGAGGTCAGTTGTCAGTTGCATTTCTGGGTATTCTCATAAAACATTATGGATGGATGGTATGTTTATGATGGATGGATGAACAGATGGTTGATACATTAACCCTTGATGGATGGATGGATGGATGGATGGATGGATGGATGGATGGATGGATAGATGGATGGATGGATGGATGGATGGATGGATGGATGGATGGATGGATGGATGGATGGATGAGGTGGGTGGATGGATGAGGTGGGTGGGTGGGTGTAAAGGTGAAGGATGGATGGATGCATGGATGGATGGATGAGGTGGGTGGGTGTAAAGGTGAAAGATGGATGGATGGATATATGTATACTGGAGATCTGAAGGATGGATGGATGGATGGATGGATGGATGGATGGATGGATGGATGGATGGATGGATGGATGGATGGATGGATGGATGGATGGATGGATGGATGGATGGATGCATGGATGCATGGATGCATGAATGGATGGATGAGGTGGGTGGGTGTAAAGGTGAAGGATGGATGGATGAATGCATGAATGGATGGATGAGGTTGGTGGGTGTAAAGGTGAAGGATGGATGGATGGATGCATGAATGGATGGATGAGGTGGGTGGGTGGGTGTAAAGGTGAAAGATGGATGGATGGATGCATGGATGGATGAATGAGGTGGGTGGGTGTAAAGGTGAAGGATGGATGGATGGATGGATATATGTATACTGGAGATCTGAAGGATGGATGGATGGATGGATGGATGGATGGATGGATGGATGGATGGATGGATGGATGGATGGATGGATGGATGGATGGATGGATGGATGCATGGATGGATGGATGCATGGATGCATGAATGGATGGATGAGGTTGGTGGGTGTAAAGGTGAAGGATGGATGGATGGATGCATGAATGGATGGATGAGGTTGGTGGGTGTAAAGGTGAAGGATGGATGGATGGATGGATGGATGGATGGATGGATGGATGGATGGATGGATGGATGGATGGATGGATGGATGGATGGATGGATGGATGGATGGATGGATGGATGCATGGATGCATGAATGGATGGATGAGGTTGGTGGGTGTAAAGGTGATGGATGGATGGATGGATGGATGGATGGATGGATGGATGGATGGATGGATGGATGGATGGATGGATGGATGGATGAGGTTGGTGGGTGTAAAGGTGAAGGATGGATGGATGCATGGATGCATGGATGGATGGATGAGGTGGGTGGGTGGGTGTAAAGGTGAAGGATGGATGGATGGATATATGTATACTGGAGATCTGAAGGATGGATGGATGGATGGATGGATGGATGGATGGATGGATGCATGAATGGATGGATGGATGGATGGATGGATGGATGGATGGATGGATGGATGAGGTTGGTGGGTGTAAAGGTGAAGGATGGATGGATGCATGGATGCATGGATGGATGGATGAGGTGGGTGGGTGGGTGTAAAGGTGAAGGATGGATGGATGGATATATGTATACTGGAGATCTGAAGGATGGATGGATGGATGGATGGATGGATGGATGGATGGATGCATGAATGGATGGATGGATGGATGGATGGATGGATGGATGGATGGATGGATGAGGTGTGTGTGTGTGCGTCCCTGAATATGTGTGTGTTGATTTCATTGTGAGTGCATGTTTGCATCGTGCTCCCTTTCTGAGTGTGTGTGTGTGTGTGTGTGTGTGTGTGTGTGTGTGTGTTGTGTGTGTGTTGTGTGTGTGTGTGTGTGTGTGTGTGTGTGTGTGTGTGTGTGTGTGTGTGTGTGTGTGTTTGAGCTAGAGAAAAGACCGAGTGTGTGTGTCTGTGTGTGTTTCCTCTGCTGTGCACCGTTGTGTTTATTCATCACTTCCTTCTCTCAGTAAAGCTCCAGAAGGTAGAGATCAGAAAGCAGAGGTGGCAGATAAATCCGACGACTTGCAGCCGCACTGACGCCGGGGGGGTGGGTGGGGGGGTGGGGGGTGGGGGGGGCTGCACACAATCCACCGCTTAACCCGGCGAGGGGGGGGGGGCAGCTGCCAGAACGTTCTTCATGCATAACCTCCACATTTCAGACCGGTGGAGAAAGGAAGCGAGGGAGGAGAGTGGACTTAACTCGCTGGCTTCAAAAGAGGAAGAGAAGGAATCTCTTGTGTGTGTATTTTCCATTCAGGAGTGAATGTGTTGCTGCTGCAGAGTCACATGGTCCAGAGACCACAGGGACAAATACATGAATACACAAACAGCTGGACACACTGAATATTCCTCCACTTTCTCTCCCTCCGCTGCGACTTGAGAAAAGTGAGTTTCCTCTGAAGCGTCAACAAATCGTTTCTATCGGACGCGTTTCTACGTTCACTCGTCCGGAAAAACACCGAACAGGAAAAGGACTGAAAGGATTTTTAATAAAACTCGGATACGATTCTGAGACACAGACCAAAGAAAATGAATTTCCTTCTTCTCTTCCTGTAGCAGTGGAAGAGGAAAGACATGTTTTTAGACATCGCCCAGGAAATAATGAATGGATCTTATTGAAAGAAATCTGTCATAATTTGAGGACCAATAACCATGAGTCAGCACAAAATGGTTCCTGATGGAGAAACATTGTGTGACTCTATGAGCTCGTCTCAGTTATGATCAGGTCACAGATTACTTCTGACTCAGCAGTTGTGATGTTTTAAATTCAAATAAATCAGTTTCATATGTTTTCATGCATCCTTGTGACTCAGCATCTTGCTCCAGAAAGATCACAGACGTCCAGAAGTAGAGAGACTAGTCGTCTTATTGGGATTAGATTTAGATTTTATGACTTTAAACCCTTTTATGTTTTATGTGTTATGTTCATTTAGTGAATTTTGATCATTTAGAGTCAAACAGACCATAAAGCACCGGATGCACTGAGGGTGTGGTTGACAGCTGGTACCGTCCAATGGTAGCAGGTGGGCGTGCAGTGTGAGTCAGGCTCCACCCCCCGACCAAATATGGTTACTTCTGGTTTCAAAAAAACAAGATGGCGCTGAACACGTCCTCGTGTCCTTGTGTCCTGAGTAGGGTTGCGAAATTCCGGGAATATTCAAAGTTGGAAACTTTCCATGGGAATTAACGGGAATAAACTGGAAATTATGGATAATTTATACTAACTGTATTTACCTTGTCATATACAGACATAAATATAAACATTTTGTTTTGTCATAGGCTGATTTGAGCCCTGAGGAAACTTTGGGCACTTGACTATATGCTTCTGCATCGTTGTGTCATTCTTAACATAGGTCTTTGCACAGTATTTGCAAATGTACACAGCCTTTCCTTCTACATTGGATGGGGTGAAATGTCTCCACACATGAGAGAGTGCACGTGGCATTGTTCTGTAGAATAAGATGAGAACAAAGTTTGTAAAAAAACACTAATGCAATGCCAGAGATATAAATAGTTAGCCAAACAATTGGAATCGTCTGTAAACATATTTTACAATTGATGGATGAATGAATGGAAATAGTCTAGATGAACAGATGAACAATCCTCAATCAGCATGCTAATATATTTTCCCAGTAATATCATGGAAACTTACCTGACTAGTCCTGCACTCTACAGCAGGCCTCAGTAGCCCTGCTGTAGAGTGAAGCATGCTGGGAGTTATCTGTGCATGTGATGGAAGAATGACCAGTGGAGGGTTGAAACTCAACGTTCCATACATCTTTAAAATAGAGTTTTGAATCATGTTTTTATTGCTCAGCGTTTAATTTGCGTATTTAATTTTTTTTTTTAATTCCCAAAATTCCCGAGCTTAACTTCCCATGGAACGTTTCCGGAAAGTTTCCGAAAAATTTACTGTAAACTTTCCGCCCCTTTGCAACCCTAGTCTTGAGACCTTGAATACGAGGTCGATCAATCTGAGACCCAGTGAAAAGTTTGAGAGCAGTAAATTTCTCCCCGGTGGTGAAGAGGAGGAGGTTTTTATTACCGACCACTTGGAAGTCGTCTGAAGCTCTGAGCGCTGAACAAAGAGCTCATTTAAAACGTCTCCTCTGAGGAAGAAAGGAGGCGCGGAGGAGAGGAGGTGTAGATCAGAGGCAGAGCTGTGATCTGCTCCTCGTCTCCTGGAGGAGTCGAGGTGAACTTCTCTGTGGATACCTGCACCGTTTGGTCGAAGAGATTTAGGAGAAGGACTAAAACTTCACTGAGTTCGATGCTTTGAACTCCAGGGCCACTTCCTGTCTGTGCTCCAGAGCTTTCAGTCACATCTCAGGGTCTTCAGTCACATCTCATGGTCTTCAGTCACATCTCAGGGTCTTCAGTCACATCTCATGGTCTTCAGTCACATCTCAGGGTCTTCAGTCACATCTCAGGGTCTTCAGTCACATCTCAGGGTCTTCAGTCACATCTCAGGGTCTTCAGTCACATCTCAGGGTCTTCAGTCACATCTCGTGGTCTTCAGTCACATCTCATGGTCTTCAGTCACATCTCAGGGTCTTCAGTCACATCTCAGGGTCTTCAGTCACGTCTCATGGTCTTCAGTCACATCTCAGGGTCTTCAGTCACATCTCAGGGTCTTCAGTCACATCTCGTGGTCTTCAGTCACATCTCGTGGTCTTCAGTCACATCTCATGGTCTTCAGTCACATCTCATGGTCTTCAGTCACATCTCAGGGTCTTCAGTCACGTCTCAGGGTCTTCAGTCACGTCTCAGGGTCTTCAGTCACATCTCAGGGTCTTCAGTCACATCTCGTGGTCTTCAGTCACATCTCGTGGTCTTCAGTCACATCTCAGGGTCTTCAGTCACATCTCGTGGTCTTCAGTCACATCTCAGGGTCTTCAGTCACATCTCAGGGTCTTCAGTCACATCTCAGGGTCTTCAGTCACATCTCAGGGTCTTCAGTCACATCTCAGGGTCTTCAGTCACATCTCAGGGTCTTCAGTCACATCTCGTGGTCTTCAGTCACATCTTAGGGTCTTCAGTCACATCTCATGGTCTTCAGACACATCTCATGGTCTTCAGTCACATCTCAGGGTCTTCAGTCACATCTCAGGGTCTTCAGTCACATCTCGTGGTCTTCAGTCACATCTCGTGGTCTTCAGTCACATCTCATGGTCTTCAGTCACATCTCAGGGTCTTCAGTCACATCTCAGGGTCTTCAGTCACATCTCATGGTCTTCAGTCACATCTCAGGGTCTTCAGTCACATCTCAGGGTCTTCAGTCACATCTCAGGGTCTTCAGTCACGTCTCAGGGTCTTCAGTCACATCTCAGGGTCTTCAGTCACATCTCATGGTCTTCAGTCACATCTCAGGGTCTTCAGTCACATCTCAGGGTCTTCAGTCACATCTCGTGGTCTTCAGTCACAGCTCAGGGTCTTCAGTCACATCTCAGGGTCTTCAGTCACATCTCAGGGTCTTCAGTCACATCTCAGGGTCTTCAGTCACATCTCGTGGTCTTCAGTCACAGCTCAGGGTCTTCAGTCACATCTCAGGGTCTTCAGCAGCTTCTCTGGACGCCAAACTGTTCTTTTATGTGGTTTTTCTTTTGTCCCAGAACTCGATATGAACACGTCCCCCCCCCCCCCCTCACACACACACACACACACACACACACACACACACACACACACGCTCCAGCGACTGTGGAGCTGCTCCAACAACCATAAAAAACAATTAGCTCATCTAATGAGTCCTCAGTAATGACTTTATAATCAGGACATGATTACAGCAATCTGACCGCTGTCACAATGCATTGTGTGAGTGTGGTTGTGTGTGTGTGTGTGTGTGTGTGTGTGTGTGTGTGTGTGTGTGTGTGCGTGTGTGGATAGTGACACTGTTTCCTGAGCCTCGTTATTTGGTTTCTTCCTCGTTGGTTTTAGACGTAGCTCCGGCTGACAACGAGTTTTTTATGAGCTAAATAATAAAATGTAAAACACAAAGTGACCTTCAGAGTGAAATCCACACAGAGATCAACTGAGTGACGACTGAACGAACTCTTCAGAGGAACCTGGTCCAGCTCGTGTCGTGGTTTCCGGTGCACAAGGTGAATTTCCTCCTTTATTTTGTTCTGAAAACCTCAAAGAGTTTTTTCTACAGTAACAACGTGATAAACACCAGAATCATCGAATTCCAATCAGCTTGAAAAAGCCAAACTAAAATCCATCCGATCAGAATTTGCTTTGCTTCGTTCACACAACCACAGAAGATCCCATTCTTTTGTCGCTCTGTGATTTGTCGTCTCCAGCAGACATTTACAGACCAACAACCATAGATATATATAAAGACTAGATATCTCGCTCGACGGAGCCGGACGTCACCACATGGCGGCCATCTTGTTGCGGGAGGCTCTCTCACCCATAACATTGTGTTAGTAGTTGTAAATAACCATAACTTGCTCAATTTTCAACCGATTTTGAAACGGTCTGGTTTGTTATAAACGTCAGAGATGTAGTTATGACACTGCATAAATTATTAATTTTTTTTAGAAAATAACATAATTATTCATAAGTACGCAGTGTCATATCTACATCTCTGACGTTTATAACAAACCAGACCGTTTCAAAATCGGTTGAAAATTGAGCAAGTTATGGTTATTTACCAACACAATGTTATGGGTGAGAGAGCCTCCCGCAACAAGATGGCCGCCATGTGGTGACGTTCGTCTCCGTTGGCCGGCAACGCGGCCGAGATATCTAGTGTTCATATCTGTGACAACAACATTGAAACCCTCACACACGAATTCACTCGAATTTAATAGGAAATCCATCGACCTGCGACACTAAGCAGCCTCCGGCTCGGGAGGAAGAGACGGATCCTCTGAACTCTCTCTCACTCACTGAGACCTGCTGCTCGTCTCTAATGAGAAGGAACCAGACGTCCTGAGCTCCGACTCGTCATCAGCTGAACGATGCACGGAGACGCAGTTTAGAAGTTCTTGTTCATAATTTAAAGGGTTTATGTTCGTTTGCTTTCAAAACTCTTTGTCAGAAGATGATTCTCAGGCTGGTTAATGGGAGGAAATGGGAGGAAATCTCAGATCATTAAGTTGCTTTTGCTGCCAAATGAAGCTGCAGCTGTTTGTCACTGCACAGGAGTCTCACATTCATCATTAAGTTCACGTTGTGTGTTTTCTGTTTGTGTTGTTAAAGCAAAACCGTCATTTCACAGTTTCCTTCACTGTTTGATTTAAAGAACTCTGAGAACACGAGGAAACAAGATGAACTTCCTCCTGATCCAGTCTGATGCACGTCAACAGGACATATGAAAATAAACAAAACACGATAATCAAGACTTTCACAAAGTCCTGAAATAAAACTCTGATTTGAAAAACACAGATTTCTGATGATAAATCGTTTCCCAAAATACCAAATCTATCTATTTAAAAACATTAAAACTTAATAAAAGAGCTTTGAGCGATGAACAGACGTCTTCATAGAACAAAAGTACGTCTGTGTATTTTCATTGGAGGTTTTAAATCAGTCTTTACCCTCAAAGTGTTGTAGAGCAGCTCTGAGTTCTTAAAGTGAACGTTGAACCCAAACAGAGAATTCATATTTTGAAATGATCCTCATGACTTTGGACCTGAACTCTCTCTCTAATCGGATTTTGAGACCTTTTCTTCTGAGACTCCTCCCTCTCGTCTTTTCTCTTCTTCTCTCTCGACTCAGCGTCTCATCGTCTCTTCACTCGTATCATCTCTCCGTTCGTACATCTGTTTGCTCTCCTCGACTCCATCTTCACCTCCTCCTCCTCCTCCTCCTCCTCCTCCTTCACTTCTCCTTTGTTTCATCTTTCATTCTCACGTTCCCCCCCCTCCGAACCTCCTTCTCCCTCAGCATCTGCTCTCTCATCCCCTTGATGGATGATGCTGCGCCGCGTCGAGGGCCTCAATCAGAGGAGCGGGGGGGTGGGGGTAGGGGGGGTTCGCTGTGAAGAGCAATCTCAGAGCCAATTCCGCTGATAGCCATCACCGGGTTCTGCTCCACGCCGCCGCAGCTCTCACCTGTGGAACTTCTTCCTTGCTGTTGTTGCTGTTATCAAACGGATCAATTGAAAAAATGTATTAGTTTGGCGTTCGGCCAGTTCGGCGTCTGGCAGCCGCACGGGAGCGACTCCTGATTGTGTGAGCGCTGAGCGGTGCATGCTGGGAGAGGGAGCAGATCGACTCGATGGTTCCTCACGTTTCTCTCCGAGTGCTCTTTGCTGATCGCAGGTGGTCACAGCTCCTTCCTGGACTCATCTGCATCCGAGAGGCCGACGCCGGTGAACGAACCGAGCGAGAGCGGCGCTGCGTCTCGAGCGGTGGAGAACAAGCGGCTCGGTGGTTTCACCTCGGAGCCGCTCGCCATCGGCTGCTGGACCGAGCTGGAATGTTTAATCTGCCTGGAGGCTGAGATTTACACAGGCTGTAATTTAACGTGCTAATCCGCAGTTCTGTATTATTTACAATTCATATTCCCGTTGAGCATCTTGTGCTGGAGACTCATTTCTACAATAAACACAAAATTAAATAGATTCCAAACCCAGCGTGAGACCAGTCTTCTCCTGGACTGGTCCTGGCTCCCAGTCCAGACCTGTGATTATCTGAAGTCCTTGAGATGCAGCCGAGGTCTGCAGCTCCTGATTGGTCTGAACAGTTTCACACTCAGTGTCCAACAATCAGCTCTGGGTCAGCTGAGCCTCTGTGGGTTGAATTTTTAAAGTCTAATGAGAGAGACCTGGTTTAAAACAGGAGGAGTCTCCAACTTTCAGAACTCACGAGAACAGTTTGGTTATGATTTGATGTGTTAATGTGAAGCTGAATGATAAAAGAGACATATTCTGCTCTGAGTGTTTAACGACTGTGACGTGTTTTCATTCCCTAACGTTCAGAAAACACTTCTCTGTCCTCAGACTCCTCTTTGCTTCCTTTTCCACTTCAGACTTTCTCCCTTGCCATAACTTTAACAAGCACAAAGCAACCGACAGAACAAATAGAAGAAATAAACATTGTGTGTCTCCTCGTATCTTCAAACTACAGCATAAACTCTGAGCTTTCAAAACAAAGCTGAACATCGTTCATAAAGCAGCAGTTTGGTTTTATAGACGCTGAAAGTCGTCAGTCAAAGAGTCGTCTCATGTCTTTTTTCCACATTATGAAATCTGACTTTCAGGAGGAGGCTTTTTAAACAGAGGTTTGACTTTGCAGAACTTTATTATTCACTAAAGTTTATAAGACACTAGAGCAAAGAAACATCCGGTGTTTTTCTTGTTGTAGTTTGTGAATCAAAGTCAGTGACACGACTTCTTCTCTCTCTGAGTTCTCCAACTCGCTTATCAATGGAAATGTAGTTTGGACTGTTTATGGACTTGGTCAGTATTATTATTAATATTATATAGTGTTGCTTTCAGTCTCCTCATCTCAGGTCACGTCGATGTGATTATTCCATCAGGAAGTTGAAGTTCCATTAAACCCAAAGGAAACATTTACTCCGAGTGTCGTAATAAAAACAGATTCAAAGTCACACGGACGTTAACGATGGTTCTTCTCAGTCTGTTAGATTCTGTTTGTTCTGCAGAGTGGACGTGATCAAAACACATTATCTAACTGATGCATTTTCAACTCATAACATGAAACTTACACCTGATTATCAGTGACGCTTTTTGTTGTTGATGTCGAGATGTTCAGTGTTTGCTTCTTTGTTTCCCAGGACCTGGTTCCTAGGGATTTATCTAAACTTTGGTTTATTGAGTCGAGCACATCGTGTGTGAGATGCAGCTTCGGACTCTGAAGGATTCGAACCCTGACGCTGGGTCGTCCAGACGTTCGTAGACCACTGAGCTTCATGTCGACTCCTGTGAGTCTGCAGGTTGTGAAAGTGTCGAGCTGCAGCTTCATCACGGAGGAGGTTTATGTTTATGTGCGTTGCAGTGCATCATGGGAAGTTTGGTTCCTCGTGGTCGTGTCTCTGCTGCAGATCAGTGCTCAGTCACTTTGTCTTCATGAGGAAACAAGCAGGACACTTTGTTTATATCTGCAAAGACGTGAATGATCTGCAGAATAATAATTATTATTTTACAGAATAAAAACAATATGAACTTCTACCTGATGTAAAACAAAGACTTTCATATACTTGTTTGTGCTCGAGTTCTCTTTCTATTTAAAGGTATAAACCATGAAGTTTCTGTTCGGAGTGTAGAACTTCATGTGTAGACGCCTGATCCCAGGATCCTTTGCTCCGTGTGGGAGGACTCCAGCTCAGATCCTCTCTCTCCCGCCCGAGCAGACGATGACGACTCGTCTCATGTGAAACGTTCTGACTCTGATATTTTCCACCGAGCATCAAGACGTCTATATTAGCTTTAGCCTCGGGTGGCGGCTGGATGCATATCGATGCAGACGCTCGATAATGGGCCGAGAGCTCCGCGGTATTGACAGCGGCGACTCGCGGCTCTGAGGAGGCCAGGACTTCAGAGAGAGTGGGGGGTGGGGGGGTAGATAAAGAAATGGATACGGATAAGATGACTGGTACGAGAGGTGATTCAAAGATCCACGTCAGTACTGATATGTGGCACTGCTCCTACACACACACACACACACAGAGAAAAACAAACAAACACAAACACACACACACACACATACACACACACACACACACACACACACACACACACACAGACACACACAGACACACCTCTGCCGTACCACAGCTGCGCCAAATAAATCTGCAGAATAACAGAAGGAACCAAAGGCACAAATGTTATTTACAAGACAGACGTTTTCTCCTCAGCTCTCCCACACACACACACACACACACACACACACACACACACACACACAAACTGCCAGGTAAACAGAGCAGCCTGTCGCACACACACACGCACAAACACACACTCACAAAGCCCAAAGTACACACAAACACAATAAATTCTCAATAACTATCAAGCTAACACAGCAGTGACAGTGGAGGCAGCGCTGGCGTCGAGTGTAGATCAATTTAGTCCTTGTTGGAGCGAACACTAAGGGGGAGGGGGGGGGAGAGGAGAGAGAGAGGAGAAAGGAGTGGGGGGGGGGGGCTGAGGAGGAATGTATGTGTGATGAATTACGTCCAAATCCCTCCGAGCTCCAGGGGAGCGAGCAGAAAAACAGGATTCAGGACCGAGCTGAACTTTCATTTATTCTGAAGTGAGTCGGACGATATTTCCAAAACAGGAAGTTAAACACGGGATTTATGAGGCGTTCAAGTGCTTCGAGGCCGGAGGTATGATTCCACCAGAGGGCTCTTCACAGAGCTCCGGCCCGTTTCTACACAACTGCAGATTCTTGTTTGAACTGATACTTTCCACCCGGAGAAAATATTTCTTTTCAACACAAACAAACACTCAGACCAGCATGCCGGGCCAGTAGGGGGCGATACAGTCCAGATTAATGCTCCGTTAAATACCAGAGAGGAAGACCTACATCTGTAATGTGGAAGACCGAGGCAAAATAAAGCTGCTAACTTGTAATTAGATCTATCAGTGCAAACCACGCGTAGAGAAACAGGTTTATAGTAACTAGCTGCTGTTGTTGTTGTTGTTGTTGTTGTTGTTGTTGTTTCTGTCACATGATCTTTAAACAAAGAGTGAACACGTGTGAAGTGAACATTGTCGTCATCTTTTCCCAAACGTTAATTCCACGTGCACTTTGATGTTTCTTATTAAAGTTTGGTCCATGTCCCATCTGCTAACCTGGAGGAGCTGTACTGCAGCCAGCCACCAGGGGGCGATCACGATGCCCTGGCTTCACATTCAGGGAGTCTCTCTCCGTGGTGCTGAAACTAAACCACCTCTTTCGTTTTCCTCTAACGGGGGAAAAAAAATTAAATTATGTAAACGAGATCAAAATGAAGGTAGAGAGGGAAAAGAGAAAGATAACGAGATAAGAGGCTGATCAGCGAGGGAGGAAGAAAACAAGCGAGAGGTCTTTAAGGACATGGAAAACAGAGGGAGGGAGGAGGAGGAGGAGAAGAGAGGCCGGAGCGGAGGTGAAGAGAAACACACCTGAGCGTTCAGAGGCCTCCGTCCTGCAGAGGTGAGCTGAATTATTCATGTTGCTCGGCTCGCTTCGCTGTGCAGGAGAAGAAGAGAGTTTGGACGAGAAAAGAAACTGCACACACACAAAAAGACTCACACACACAGAGAGACACACACACACACACACACACACACAAGTGTTCCGAGCTCTTTCAGTTCCTGCACTGAAATTGTTATTTCATTGACGGCTGCAGCTGAATAACGTCGAGGAGATTATTATATATTTTCCAACTTTTCCCTTCGTCGTTCATCTCGTGTAAACATGAGGAATCTCAACACAATGAAGGAGCGCTCGGTTCGGTCACCTCTGCGTGGCTGCAGCCGGACGGGGACAGACCGGTGCTGACTCACTCAGCGGTTCACTGTGGAGCTGAGTGAGTGGACGGAATTTATATAGAAATCAGCCGCGTTTAGAAAGTGCTTTGTTTGGGTCGTATCGATCGTGAGTCTGCACACACACACACACACACACACACACACACACACACACACACACACACACACACACACACACACACACAAACACAACTGGAGGAAGTTTGTATCTAAATAAAATCTGAAAACACGGACGTCTCAACAGAAAATGAGGCTGTGTCTGTAAACCTGTTCAGATCAGTTTCTCTCTGGTTTTAACTCAATTAGAAGCAGATATTTTATTTAATAAATGTTGATCCAAGTGATGTATTATTAAAAAACAGTTTAAACTCATTTATATTGTGTTAAAAAAGCTTTTATGTATCATGTAAGAGACATGTAGTGGTTTGTGTAAATTGAGACGCTTTGATAATCAGTGTTTTGCAGATCAATAATTTTCAAATGACTTTTATTCCTTCGGGGAACAAATGAAGATTCATATTATTAATATATATATTTATATTATATATATATAAATCTGGTGTTTTCTGGAAACATCCCTCTCGCTGCTTCTTGCACCTTATTAACACAGTTTTTCTGGGATCAGCTCAGTATTTATTCAGATTCTCAACCTGAGGAAGTTTCTGTAACTTTTCATTTCACACTCGTTTATTAATTCATTTCTTTTCCATCTTCGTCTCCGAAGCTTTTCTCAGGTTTTTCCTTCGCAGCTATTATCTCTGTTGTCGCTTGTTAATGCGTCTGCACCCGAGTTAGAAAAACTTAAATCTGACTCTTAATGGATTCACATTATTCCATTATAACACTTTCTCCTCCGTCTGTAAAAAAAACATTTATGGGACGGAACCAAATTAGGTCTGAATCTCCAGAGCAGACACGAGCAGAATATCTGAAACTTTGCTCCTTTGTAAGTGACTTATCTCCTCGGGGGGGAGTAGTGTGTGTGTGTGTGTGTGGGGGGGGGGGGAGATATGGACTGAGGCGCACAACATAACTTTTCAGCCATTACGCATCCTCAGCAATAAAGCAGACGCAGATATGAAGCAGCCGGCGGGAGGACTCACTCGGTGTGTACAGTACATCCCAGAGAAGATGGACGGCTTGTATCAGCCGGCGCCGCGGAGAGAAATCAATCTGTCGGCGGCGAGCGGCGAGCGGCGAGCGGCGAGCGGAGCAGAAGAAATATGATTCTGGTTTCTCACACTCGCTGCTCGTCATCAGAAAAGTGGGAAATTGACTCAGAATCTGGATCTGAAGCCGCTGACGGGCCCGACTTCCACCGGAGGACGATTCACAGGCGCAGCACGTCCACGGCTCAACCCCCCCCCACCACCCCCCCACCCCCCCGCTGCCTCAACTCTCCCAGAATGTTAATATGTTCTACACAGTGAGGGGGGGGGGAGGAAACCCGTCCTCGGGCACTGTGGGATTTCGAGGGGTCTTGATCTCCATTTGCTCGAGGAATCAAACGACGGCGGGAAAACAAAAACGTCTTAGCAGGAGGAGATCACACAGACAGATAAACGCCCCCCCCCACCCCCCCCCAGCAGGTGATCTCTCCTGTAATGTACAGAATGAATCTCCTCCGGTTGTTTGATCCTCTCTCACTCAGAATCGTCCGGAGCTCGGCTGCAGCTCCGCTTGTTATTACACGATAACAAACCCAATGAAATAACACACGAAACACAAGAGAAGCATCTTCACTGCTGATGGAGTTAAAGCCTCCGAGTGGCTGCGACGCTCATTGATTTATTCACCTCTTGAAAGAATATTCTGTTCCTGCTGTCGCCTCAAAACAACTTCATTTAGCAAACACAGCGTTTGTGTTTAAAACGAGTTCAGAACGAGTTTGAGAGAAACGATCCTTTGGGTTTGAAAACCAGATTCCTGATGAAGGTGAAATGAAAACACATCAGGGCGGCGAGGTGGCACAGCGGGTCACCTCAGGGCAAGAGGGTTCTGGGTTTGAATCCAGGTTCTGTTGTCCATTCCCTGCAGCGATGGACAGTGAGAGGAAAGTTGTGCGTGTGCATGTCTGCTCTCTGGCGACACCTAGTGGCTGGAGGCGTAACGTTTCCTGTTGTGAACACGATTTCTCCAGAACGTCTCGAGGGAATTTGTTCAAATGTTCTTCAAACATTCACTAGAAGTCAAAGACAAACTGAGTAGATTTAGGGTCAAAGGTTAAAGACACTGTTACTTCATAAAAGCCGTTTCCTTAAGGACACCTCAAGGTCAAGGGTCAAAGGTCACAGTGACCTCATATCAGTCTTCAGGGAAACTGATCTGGTGAATCTAGTCTGATCATTTTTTATGAATTATTGTATAGTCTCGTATTCTTTTGTCATTATAATCATGAGTAGTTGTATTCAGTGTTTTTAAGAGTAAATGTTTCTGTTCTGTTTATTACGAGAAGCTTTGTTCACTTCAGGATTCACAGCTAAAAAACTTTACGTGTCATTTTAATAAATGAAAGCTGACACTTTACAGCATGTGAATGTTTTCAGTGATGACACAAATGAATCGGATTGAGTGTGAGAAGAATCTGTCTCGTTTGAAATCAACAGCACAAAACTCACAGAGATGTGAGTCACATGTTTATGGAACAATAAAATATCTCCGTGCTGCTGTTTGACGACTGAGATTTACTGAACACACTTTTTATATTATCTCTTGTATTTCAGGATAGAAAACAGTTTATATCTATCTATCTATCTATCTATCTATCTATCTATCTATCTATCTATCTATCTATCTATCTATCTATCTATCTATCTATCTATCTATCTATCTATCTATCTATCTATCTATCTATCTATCTATCTATCTATCTATCTATCTATCTATCTATCTATCTATCTATCTATCTATCTATATATCTATCTATCTATCTATCTATCTATCTATCTATCTATATATCTATATATCTATCTATCTATCTATCTACCTATCTATCTATCTATCTATCTATCTATCTATCTATCTATCTATCTATCTATCTATCTATCTATCTATCTATCTATCTATCTATCTATCTATCTATCTATCTATCTATCTATCTATCCATCTATCTATCTATCTATCTATCTATCTATCTATCTATCTATATAAATATATATATATTTATAAATATACATGATTTATACAAGTGTGCGACATGTTTGCCAATGAATCAGTTTGTAAAACTGAAGCTGGAGTCATGAACCTCAGTCACTGCATTAAACAGCAGATTAAGAGATTAGAGCAGCTGATTAACTGTTGAGTGTGTGTGTGTGTATGTGTGTGTGTGTGTGTGTGTGTGTGTGTGTGTGTGTGTGTGTGTGTGTGTGTGTGTGTGTGTGTGTGTGTGTCTGTGTGTGTGTGTGTGTATGTGATATCAATATTCCTCTCATAGATGTTGAGATAATGTGTGTGAGAAATAAAATACGATCATGTTACGTAACGATGCAGAAAAACTGGAAAATCCTTCGAGTTGTTGCCTTTGTGTTGACGTGCGTATAAACTAACTGCGTGTGTGTTTTGTGTGTGTTTGTGTGTTTGTTCCTCGCAGGACGGAATGGGGAACCTCCGAATCACAGAGAAGGGCCTGAAACTGGAGGGAGACTCCGAGTTCCTCCAACCTCTCTATGCCAAAGCTATCCAGTCCAAACCAGTGAGTCGCACAACGACAGACCCACAAACTTACACGCAACCGCATACACGCACACACACAACCACATCAACACCTGTTGTGTTTGTACACTGACACACAGCAGAAGCAGACGGATGTGTAGTTGTTTTTACTGTGAGTAGAGTTCACATAAATAAATACTGACATGTTGAGTTTCCACTGAGCTGGTTTTACTCTTTGAGGATTTGAAACATGTCAAAACTAAAAATGTGAATAAGAAAAGAAAATATCAAACAAACATCAGCAGAGATTTTAAATCCGAGTGAAACAAAGTGAAATAAGAAAATCCATGTTTGAAGAGGAGGATGAATTTTTACAAATTTGACTCAAATCTTTATTTAGACTCACAGATTATCTGATTGGATTTGGTGGTTAAAGGTCACAGGTCAAGGTCACAGGGACCTTATGTGTGTTGACTTTAAAGTAAACCTGGAGGGGGGCGGGCGGGGGGGGGGACTCCTTGGAGTAAACAGCAGCTACATCACATTCACGAGTAGGGTTGCAAAGGGGTGAAAAGTTTCCGGTAAATATCCGGAAACTTTCCATGGGAACTTTAGCTCGGGAATTTTGGGAATTTTGAAAAAAAAAAAATACTCAAATTAAACGCTGAGCAATAAAAACATGATTCAAAACTCTATTTTAAAGATGTATGGAACGTTGAGTTTCAACCCTCCACTGGTCATTCTTCCATCACATGCACAGATAACTCCCAGCATGCTTCACTCTACAGCAGGGCTATTGAGGCCTGCTGTAGAGTGCAGGACTAGTCAGGTAAGTTTCCATGATATTACTGGGAAAATATATTAGCATGCTGATTGAGGATTGTTCATCTGTTCATCTAGACTATTTCCATTCATTTATCCATCAATTGTAAAATATGTTTACAGACGATTCCAATTGCTTGGCTAACTATTTATATCTCTGGCATTGCATTAGTGTTTTTTTACAAACTTTTTTCTCATCTTATTCTACAGAACAATGCCACGTGCACTCTCTCATGTGTGGAGACATTTCACCCCATCCAATGTAGAAGGAAAGGCTGTGTACATTTGAAAATACTGTGCAAAGACCTATGTTAAGAATGACACAACGATGCAGAAGCATATAGTCAAGTGCCCAAAGTTTCCTCAGGGCTCAAATCAGCCTATGACACAACAAAATGTTTATATTTATGTCTGTATATGACAAGGTAAATACAGTTAGTATAAATTACCCACAACATTTCAAGTTTATTCCTGTTTATTCCCGTTAATTCCCGTATATTCCCGTATATTCCCGTGGAAAGTTTCCAACTTTGAATATTCCCGGAATTTTGCAACCCTATTCACGAGTGTTCGAGATTCTACATACTTCTCCGATCCGACATGAGAATGTGTTCAAACCGGGAACCTCCGGTCGTCTGAGGTCACAGAAATAACCACGGCACCATCAGGACCAATCATAACGTGACACAGAACGACCACAGGCGCCGTGTCCGTCATCACGTGACGACGCTCGCCACGTGATGTAATTTGATGTCATGTCCTGTGGTGACAAAGCAGGAGAGGCCTTCACCCGGGTAACCGCTGTGTATCCTCGTGGCTGCACCTGTTCCCGAGCAGATGGTCTCAGCGGGAAGCGAAGGCGTCCATCAGCTCGCCGCCTCGTGCTCTCATCAACATGCTCTCTCCACTGAGCTGCTCGCCGCCACAGCTCCAGCCTCACTGGTCCTCTTCCTGTCGTCCGTCCGGCGACTGCAGGAGGAGGAGCCGGGCCCGGAGAACTTAGCGATGGCCACGATAAAGAAACAGCAACTCTCTCTCTCTCCCTCCGTCTCCTGTCGCGTCGCAGTATCAACAGCTGCTCGCAGGTAGTGGGCGCCGAGCGGGATAATGGGAGGGAGCGCCGAGCTCTGTCTCTTCTGTCTGGGACCTAACGTGAGCCGAGAGGGAGGATGAGGGATGAGGAGCGAAGACAAGGAGCAAGAGAGCAGGAGGGGAGGAGACATGGGGGAAGTGGAGAGGAAGAGGGAGCAGTAATTGAGACGGAGACAGGAAGACAGATGGAGGAGGACGGAATTAGAATGAGAGAGATGGGACGTTCTGACAGGCGGAGGCCGAGTTCAACGCCGACTCAAACGAGCGCAAGCGTGTCCACGCGTGACTTTAAAAGTTCTTTAAAGAGCAATAATGATAATTTAGTTTGTATAGAAACATGAGCAGCGGAAACATGTGTGAGAACGTTTCTCTGATCACATCAAAATCTCTTTAGCTCCTTTTAATGAAGCAAAAGATTTGTTTGCTGCATCGACTCCCCCACAGACTCCGAGTGACGCTGCAAGATGTCCGAGATGTTTGAGTTTCATTGTTGTTCAGAAGCAGGAAGTGGAGATCACGTCTCTATTTACAGTCTGAAATCTGTTCTCATCTACTGGAGGAATCCTGCAGGAATCACAGCGTCCTTGAAGAAGGAAATTAAACATATAAAGTATATGGTCTCCAGAGGAGGTTTCTGAGCCTCCAGCTCGATGAGACTCGTGTTTTGTTTCTTCAAGGTTTGAGTTTTAAATTTGAGCTTTAAATCCGTCACCTCGGAGCGAAGCGGCTCGGAGCCTGCTCTTCCTGCCGCGGCCCAGTGGGGCCGTTTGTGTCGAGTACATGTTTAGTTTGTTGTCGTGTTTCTGATCTGCTCGGCCTCGCTCTTCCATTCGTTTCTGATGCGGTCGACCACATTACTCCCAGCAGGATGCCTCTCGCCCAGAGGGAGGGAGGGAGCGAGGAGTTAGAGACCTGCAGGAAGACGAGTGGATCGGAGCTGGTTATAGAAATATGACCTGGAGGCAGAGTGGAGCTTCAGAGGCTCAGAAATCTGCCTGAATTAAAGCTCAGTAAGTTGAGCCAGAGGAGCGATTTGCAGCAGCTCGCTCAGAAACTGGTTCAATGCAGCAGGTCCAGACTCCATCTGTTTATCAGCTACAGGGTCTGAGGCTCAGTGTGAAGTTAAAGTCCACTTAACTGGATCAGCAGCTTCAAGGTTGGCTCCCTGCTGGAGACGCTGGGTCGCTCTCTCTGGGTTCAGGAGACATGTTGCTCCAAGTGAAGGAGTTCAGGTGTCTCAGGGTCTTGTGGACGAGTGAGGAGACAATGGAGCAGGAGATGAAGAGATGGATCAGTTCAGCAGTAACATGTGGTTGGTGACTGACCCTCACTAAAGGTCATGAGCTCTGGGGAGGGACCAAAGAACATCGGGAGTCTGGGCTGAGTCTTGGAGATGGAGCAGGACTTCAGAGTCCGCCATTGGAAGTTTTCAGGCCCATGGACCAGGCGGAGACACCGGGGTGGATCCAGAACTCCCTGGAGGGATAATGAATCCCAACCTGGCCTGGGAAACACCCAGGATTCGTCAGGAGGAGCTGGAAAGCTCGATAGGAAGAGGAACTTTGAGAACAGGACAAGTAACTGGTGGAAATATGTCTGCGTTTTACTTTACTGTTTATTTAAAACTGTTTCAGGAAGACAATTTATCAGTATTTATCAGTATTATTACCGGTGGGAGGCCCTATTGTATTTCGTAGGATTTGTATTTCCCTTTTGGGCTTTTTCAGGGCCTAGACAGGCTAAAATTCTTACCAAAGTTTGCAGGAAATTCAAAACCCTTAAAAGTAATTGTATTCTGGAGTAATTTGAAATGGGCGTTGCAAAAAGACATTCATAATGTAGGAATAAGATTACTCTGACTTTTCGTCAAACGCCAAATTGAGGTGATTGTCATCTCAACAAGATGGAGATATGAACTACCTCGGTATATTTGATTTCATCACATGCTGTGACCGTGGCGTGCCACCAAAGTTTGATTACACGCAATCAAAAACACAAGGTTCTGTATCTCGGACATATTTTGTCCAATTGAGTCCAAACTAGACATGTAGGACAAGAGTCCCGGCCTGAAGACATCTACATAGACAACATGACTTAAAATCACAGCGCCAACTGCTGGCTACAGAAAGTGACATGTTTTATACTTTGATGAACTGCTCCTGGGTGCAAAAGAGTTCAGTCAGGTCATTGGATCAAGGTCAGAATTGGGACTTTCCTCAAACCGTGTAAACATTGATGTGCGGCGAAGGTTTATCCTTCGCCAAAGGAGACAATGTTGTCATAACTCCACTGTGCATTGTCCTATCACCACCAAACTTCTGTCTCATGATCAGAGTCCAAGCCTGAACAGCTCTATGTGTCAATTTTTTTTCTTCATTTTATTTACTATCAATGCCTTTAAACTAACTGTTTAAAGGTAGCTGCCTTTGAACTAACTATTAAAGGCAGCTGCCTTTAAACAGTTTGACAACACTGCTGAGGAGAGGTAAGACCAGACTGTTGCTCTTTTCAATAGTGTGTTAAAACGTGGGAGAAGGAGGAAGTGAAGGAGAGAGGGAGGAGCAGAGAACTGTTTCTGTTCAGAGGAAGTGAATCTGTTCTACAGTCTCTGGCAGCAGCTGAAATGGAGCAGCAAGAAAATCTACTGGACAGAGAAAGGTTCTGCTGTTCGATCTGTCTGGATCTACTGAAGGATCCGGTGACTACTGTCTGTGGACACAGCTACTGTAAGAGCTGTATTAACACCCACTGGGACAAAGAGGAGGAGAGAGGAAGCTACAGCTGTCCTCAGTGTAGACAGACCTTCACACCGAGGCCTGTCCTGGAGACAAGCACCATGTTAGCTGCTTCACTGGAGGAGCTGAAGAAGACTGGACTCCAAGCTGCTCCTGCTGATCACTGCTATGCTGGACCTGAAGATGTGGCCTGTGATGTCTGCACTGGGAGAAAACTGAAAGCTCTCAAGTCCTGTTTGAATTGTTTGGCCTCTTATTGTGGGAAACACCTCCAGCCTCATCTTCAGTCAGCTGCATTGAAGAAGCACAAGCTGGTGGAGCCCTCGGAGAAGCTCCAGGAGAACATCTGCTCTCGTCACGATGAGGTGATGAAGATGTTCTGCCGCACTGATCAGCAGTGTATCTGTTATCTCTGCTCTGTGGAGGAACATAAAGACCACGACACAGTGTCAGCTGCAGCAGAAAGGACTGAGAGGCAGAGAGAGCTCGGGCTGAGGAGACAAACAATCCAGCAGAGAGTCCAGGACACAGAGAAAGACGTGAAGCTGCTTCAACAGGAGGAGGAGGCCCTCAATGGCTCTGCTGATAAAGCAGTGGAGGACAGTGAGGAGATCTTCACTGAGCTGATCCGTCTGCTGGAGAAAAGAAGCTCTGATGTGGAGCAGCAGATCAGGTCCCAGCAGGAAACTGAAGTTAGTCGAGTCAGAGAGCTTCAGGAGAGACTGGAGCAGGAGATCACTGAGCTGAAGAGGAAAGACCATGAACTGAAGCAGCTCTCAGACACAGAGGATCACAACCAGTTTCTACACAACTACCCCTCACTGTCACCACTCAGTGAATCTACACACTCATCCAGCTTCAGGATCCGTCCTCTGAGGGACTTTGAGGACGTGACAGCAGCTGTGTCCCAGGTCAGAGGTCGACTACAGGACATTCTGAGTGAGACAAGGACAAAGATTTTACAGATTGTGTCTCAAGTGGATGTTTTACTGCGACAACCAGAGCCAGAGACCAGAGCTGACTTCTTAAAATATTCACAGGAAATCACACTGGATCCAAACACAGCACACAGACAGCTGTTATTATCTGAGGGAAACAGAAAAGTAACATGGATGAGAGAAGAACAGTCGTATTCTGATCACCCAGACAGATTCACTTATTGGCCTCAGGTCCTGAGTAGAGAGAGTCTGACTGGACGTTGTTACTGGGAGGTGGAGATGAAGGTGGGGGGGGGGGGGAGCAGTTTGGGTAGCAGTTACATACAAGAATATCAGCAGAGCAGGTAGCTCACATGAATGTTTATTTGGATCCAATGATAAATCTTGGTCATTATATTGTGATGGAAACAGTTATAACTTTTATTACAACAGGATCAAGACTCCAGTGTCAGGTCCTGTGTCCTCCAGAGTAGGAGTGTACCTGGATCACAGTGCAGGTGTTCTGTCCTTCTACAGAGTCTCTGACACCATGACTCTCCTCCACAGAGTCCAGACCACATTCACTCAGCCTCTCTATGCTGGAGTTAGTGTTGGTTATGAATCCACAGCTGAGTTCTGTAAACTCAAATAGACACGAGTCATTAAAAGCAGTGATTTAGATTCTGTGTGTAAATCTTTAACTTCTTTTGTCTCCATGTTTGTTGATCAAAGTTCGTCGTGGTGACGTTTCTGCTCCGCACAGAGATCAGCTGTCAATCAAACACTGACCTTCCTTTATCACAAGTATTTAGTTCTCACTTTGTATAGACAGAAATCTATAATTACACTGACATGAATGTGTTTGAAAGAACTAATGTTGCTATTGTTTTCTAAATCAATGTAGAAATCAGGTTGTGTGATGTTTTAGAACCTGTGTTGATCCTGATGCTCATCAATGAGCTGATTCTTTGTTCTTTTCTTTTCCACATGTGAGACGGAGGTGAAACAAAATGGTTGTGTGTAACTTTAACTCACTGAACAGACTTTACTGATGAAATGATCAATGAACTCAGAGCGTCAACATGTCCAACAGATGTATAAAGCAGATGAATAAAAGCAATACAAATCTTGTCTTCATTCCAGGATCTCATTCAAAGCTGATGAAGACTCCTGAAACTCCACAAACCTTGACTCAAAAAGTCTTCATGTTCATTCTCTGTCTTTGCAGCTTTTCTGCACTAAACCCCGAGCGATGGGAGGCTCTGTTAGTATTTCCCTTTTGGGCTTTTTCAGGGAAATAGGGCGTCGATTGGTCGACATCTACAAAAATCTATAGGGACATGTGTTTTTTCATAAAAAACAAATAAGTCTCTTGGACAGAAATGCTAGACCAAACAGGTAGCCTGCCGTTTTTTACTTTAATGGCTATTTTGGCCATTTTCCACATTTGTACTTTGACGAACTTGTCGTACAGCTTTCATCAGATCAACTTCAACTTCTGGGAACCAGCTCTGATCTACTGACCTATGATCACAATCGTGACCTGAACACATCCATATATTAATATTAGTTCAGGGTCATAGCGCCACCTTCAGTGTGAAAATTAAGTTGTTGTAAAATTGTCCAATTGACACAAAATTGCTCACACTACATCAGAGCGCCTACTTGAACAGATATATTAGTCTGTACGTAATAATAGTAATGGCGCCACCTACTGGCAACAGGAAGTAAGCGTTGCTTTACAGCTATCATTCGATTACATAACATTTTTGCAGTGTAATGTGCTATTTGATAGCGTGGACCGTATTGAGCAATTAGCAGGCAAGGATTAACATTACGTGATGGACGCAGGAAGTGAAGCGTTTATCCTTGCCGCAGAGCGTAAAACGCATGCAACGCGGAGATGTGCGCTTGGTCAGCGATCGCTCTCTCTCCACCGACCGCAACAGGCTTTAAATTGCCTCGGGCCCGTTAGTGCTACAACGTAGCCCTAGTTATTATTATTATTAATTCCCTGGGAAATCAATGGAAATGTCAAACAAACAAACAAACCAACGGCCAGGGATGAAAATAAAACCTCCTCAGTAGAAGTAACACACACAAACACACACACACACACACACACTGACACACAGACACACTGACACACAGACACACACACCTTGACACTCTTCTTTGTGTCGAGTCTCAAACTTCTTGTTCGTCGCACATTCAGGTCACAGCTCGTTGTTATTGTAATCACTTCCTGCTTGTGTATCGCACATTCACTGCGTTTACTGTGGGAACTTCAGTAAGTTTGTCGGGAGCCATAATGTTATCAGTAATATACACACAAGGCTGGTCCCCCACCCCCCCCCCCACCCCCCTCAGCCGCCACAGCGCCACAATGGTCCGGCCGTTATCTCTAATTAAGAAGTTGACTGAGGCATGAAGATTAGCCGGGCACAGAAAGAGCCGAGTGTCCGACGTGATCGGCATTCACATCGGTGCAGGGCACTCTGGGAAATGGAAGTTAGCGAATAGAGCGGTCGGCTTAGGTCTAAGTGTGTTTGTGTGTGTGTGTGTGTGTGTGTCTGTCTGTGTGTGTGTGTTTTGAGGTAAAGTCTTACATGTGAGTCCATGTTTCATGTTACTATCAAATCATACCCTCCACATGCGTGTGACCAATGAAGATCTCCATGACGTCTATTTGGTCTTGAACTAATAATTTGACAAATTAATTCACAAAATAATCTATTATCTAGTTTTGTGGAATCTGAAAATGGTTAAAAGTTCTTGTTTTATGTTGCTGACATATTATAACCCAAGGTTTTATCAGAAGGAATCTTTTGATGTCTCTCCATGTTTGTCTGAATAACATCTTTTATAAATCAAATTATGAATTAAACCTTCAGTAAAAACCTTTGGATGTAAACAGGAATGAATCTGGAAGCTTTGGTGAATTTAGATTAAACTGAAATATTGAAATATGTCTCAAAGGATTGGAAAAACCAAATATTCACTGAACGGCCTTTGATCAGGATTTAAATCTGCAGATGTAAAAGGACAAATTGATGTGAATTAAAAACTTAAACTAAATATATATGAGATGTTTCATTTCCACGAACGTGAGAGAAAAGCTCTAGAAGAAAACGTGCATTAAAACCTTCCTTTCACAGGGAAGTTGCTCTTTTCTCTCTCGTTCTCCTTCTTGCTCTTGAACATGAGAGCGAGACAGTTTGATGCAGCCGGCGCTCCGTGTGTCCACAGGGCCGCCCGCTGTTCCTGCAGTCGTCCAGAAACGTGTCCATCAACATCCTGGGCAGCAACAACCAGCTCCTCACGCAGCTCGTCACAGGTGAGAAACACAAACTGCTTTCATCTGCTCCTTCACGTTTTCCTTTTGATATGATTCATGTTTTCATTCTTCAGAACCAACAACAATGACGACATCCGCTGCAACACAACATGTAGAAACGTTTCTGTTCAATTATTCACAGAGATTTTCTGTTTTGGTTTCACAAACCAACGTCTCAGACTTTTCTAAAGAATCGAGAAGTTTCAGATTGTTGAACATGATGAATTCTTGCCGTAGTGAACTTGCTGCTTCCATCTTCTTCTTCTTCTTCTTCTTCTTCTTCTTCTTCTTCTTCTTCTTCTTCTTCTTCTTCTTCTTCTTCTTCTTCTTCTTCTTCTTCTTCTTCTTCTTCTTCTTCTTCTTCTTCTTCTTCTTCTTCTTCTTCTTCCTCTTCTTCTTCCATCTTATCTTCTTCTTCTCCTCTTCGTCCGTCCTCCCGTCAGATAGTGACGACAGTCTGAATGAAAATCTCTTTCCCTAAGCACAGGAAGTGTCTCTCATGTTCACCACCGACACGGAGGAGGACGCCTGTCGGTGTTCGGAGGTTCTTCTCGTCCCAGACGCAGAGCACAGAATCAGTTGAGCGTGTGTCGATCAGTCAGGCCTCTCGGGTGTTTTTCAGCCGCCGTGTGAGACAAAGCAATCTGAGCTGAAGGGACCCGTCTTCGTTTTGAATCACTTGTTTGTCACAGTCGTGGCGGCTCCGGCGTTGACCTGCAGACGTTCAGAGAAACTGTGAAAACCTCCGGTCACATCTGGATGACAGGCAGCTGCAGGTTCTCAACAGGTTTCTCTCAATATCTCTTCAACTTGACTCACACTAGCTGACTGACAACTTCTCACTTGAATTCAGAGTTTTAAGATGTCAGATCAAAGTAGGAACATTAACCTCTCTGTACAGATGTTTCTGTGAGGACAGATGTCAGGACAGATGTAGCACTGTCATACTGAGGCGACAGACTCTGTGACACTTTGTCACATGACGAACAAGTGGTGGTTTAATATTTCAAACCTTTAAATCTCTTTTGTCATTATTATTGACATCTTTTATTATTCTTACTATTTCTCTTTTATCATAGATTTTATTTAACTTTATCACAATAGTTCTTTGTGAATTACCGTCAAATATCAGCAAGTAAGGGATTTTTATACAATTATAATTACACAAGTTACATTCAAATTAATTCGATTTCAGGAGGCGGTTAAGACCAAAACAGAAACAGACGTGTAAACATGAAACTTAATATTCTGATATAATGTCAACCAGCTCATCTTGAATCTGTTTTATAATAAAACACCATAACATGTGTACTGTCGTTATTTAATGTAACTCTAACTTTATGTTATCATCACTTCACTTGGTTTGTTGAATAGTCTCCAGGAGGAATCTACATGTGATGGTTGAGGGTAAAGTCTGAGTCTTAATTTGAAGATGTCATCAGGTCCTGGACACATTTTCCAATATAAGAAGTTAATTCAGTGAGAAATGGTCTGCGGCCTCCGCTCGCCCCTCTTTGATGTCTCCTCTCTCTCTCTTCCTGTGTTTTCGCTGCAGGAGCCAATGGATTTAAAGCGCAGGGCAAGATGTTTGAAGTCAAATCCACCGCTGGGAAACTCCTCTTCTCCGCCGACGAGCAGGAGGTGGTGGTGGGCGCCGAGCGGCTCCGAGTGATGGGTGAGTGAGCGACCGGAGTCCCGACTGAGGACGTCTTGTTCTCTAAACCCTCGGAGGTCTGAGGTGTGTTTTCTGTCTCTCGGCATCACGGAGCTGAAAAGTCTTTGTCTCGTGCAGTGAAAGTTGTTTTAATTTGATTAAAACTCACATTTGTCCATTTTGCCGACTGGAAACGGTCACTTGGCTGATTCCAGTGGACGCTGAACTCACCACACGTGTGTCACTGAGCTGAGAGCGATGCTGGTGTTAGCAGATCTGTGCTGGTAGAGCTCCTGTATGATGGGAGGAGAAGGACCACTTGGAGCAGAGCTGGTATTTGCCCACAGGCCTCGGCAGGGAGAAGGTGACATGTGGTCATCACATCAGCCCGACTCAGGGCAAGGTCTGATGGGAAATGGAGTTTGCTCACAGGAACGAGACGCGTCCAATCATGGCGTCCCCGCCCCTTTTTATATCATCAAACTCAAAGGGCCCTCACTATATCAGAGCAGTTTTTTTGATTAATGATCTCAACTGATGCAGCCGCCGTCTTCTAAATTACTCTGCCACTTAATATCATGTGAAAATAAGAGATCTCTAACTTGTTGTTTTGCTTCGTCCATAAAGTTTTTACCGTCCAAACAAACGAGCCTCATAGATTCAGCTGCTCTTTCTCGTGAGAAGTTGTCTTTTTCTGTTCAGTCTGTGAACCTGTCGCTCGGAATCTGTCGGCTTCAGAGCGATGTTCGTACGTTTGTTTGCTACGAGAAAGAGGAAGTGAAACAAAATACAAAAATAATAATCCTGCTGATTAAATAACAAACACAACCTCCCTGTTGGAGATGTAACTATTTCATGACTATGACACCTACTGTCTGTGTGATCTGAGAGATAACCTGGTATTTTTAGGGTTATTTAATATTATTATGATATAATGACTCTGACTTCATATCCTTCATATCTGTCGTACTCGCCCTGGATCTCACGTTTCCTTCCCGATGTTCTGAAGCTCTCACATCTGACTTGTTGAACGCTGCCTCGTGTGGCTGGAGTCCAGCACGCTTCCTTACACTCTCCTCCATGTTAATTAGGTTTGGAGGAAAGTGCTGACCGTGCACACGAGGACAGATTTAATCATCACTTGTTTATGTATTTTCTCCGCAGCAGGATAATTAGCAGGGAGCTAACAACACTGAGCGTAATGAAGACGTTAAATATCACAGAATCTGCTCCGGAGCAAAATAACACGTTCGGATTCTCTAGCCCTTATTTCTCTGCTCGCTCCGTTTCCTTCATTTCCTCTCTCCCTCTCTTTCTTTCCCTCCTAACGCGTCTTCTCTCTGTTCTGGCGTCCCTCACTATTATCTTCCCCCCCCCCCCCGTTCATCAGTCCATCCATTCAATCTGGTTATTACATAAACAGAGGTTTGAAGTGTCTCCTTCTTGACTGAGCCCAGTGTTCCCACATCACAGCTCCCATGGGTGCTCTCTCTCTCTCTCTCTCTCTCTGTCTCTCTCTGTCTCTCTCTCTCTCCCTCTCTGTCTCCCTCCCCCCCCTCGGTCTGGCTCTTCTCTGACTCAAACCTTTCAGAGGCGACGTCCTCTGCGAGAGCAAATTTGTCTTCATCCTGGTCCTCATTCATTAACGTCCTCTCCGGCTTCACTGAGTCTGAGTTCATGACTGTCTCCGTCCTCAGCAGAGTGGGGGAGACACAGAGGGGGGAGGGAGGGGAGGGAGTACAGGGGGTGTCTACAGTTGTTTAACAGGAGATGAACAGTTTAAGTCTTAGTCTTAGTGTTTCTTTCAAAGTCGAATCTCTCAGTGATTATTTATCTGTCGCCGCCTGTTCAGGTCAAAGACTTTAAATAAAGATGGACGACGTGAAACACAATCATCTCCATTTTTATTTCATCACAATCCATCAATTAATCTCTGAGAAATCAGTGAAAATGTTAATAAGTACGTTGGAACGTGGCAGGTTGAGCTACGCTAGTTTTCATCTGCAGCCTCCGGAAGGTTCAAGGTGAAAAAACCTGCAGTAATGTTTAAAAACAATCTGACTCAGACTCTTAATACATAATGAATAAATCAACGACTTAACTGTGAAATGAAAACATGGATTTATGAATTACTAGTAAAGACACAGACGTATCAAGCTAAACTGCATAAAAGCTCAAATAAAACATAGTTACACAAAAAGAGGTGAAAACACGTCGTGTCTTTGTCTGGAGTCTTGGACGCTGAAACGCTGGACGTGTCCCAAGTGAAGCCACGGTTGTGTTTTTGTGTTACCAGTCCTTGTGTCTGCTGTTGTGCTGTTGTCGTACGTTGTGCGTCACGTGTGTTTCTGAGCAGCTGAATCATTGTTCTGATTTCTGCTGATTTGGCAGCTGAGCCACTTTTTTTGTTCCTGCTGTCTTTGTTTCCTGTGCATCTGTGTTGGTTGTTCGACTTGTTTGACTTTGCTGCCGTTGTGTCTGCCAGCGGGTTGTGTGTGTGTGTGTGTGTGTGTGTGTGTGTGTGTGTGTGTGTGTGTCGGGCGGCTGCCATGTCCTCCATCAGGTGTTTCTGAGGACTCTGTTCTGTTTCTTTGCGTCACTAAAGCCTCTTGGACGACGGCCCGTCTGATTCTCTCTCAGTTTGGTTTCTGGCTCCGGACTTCGTGGCAGATTGAAGCCGGAGCCGTTTCCTCAGGGTGACCCGAGCACAGAGGTCAGAGGTCATCCTCTGGGAGCATTAACATGTCCATTAAATCCTCACTTTTATGGCTGGAGGATACATCAGAACCAGAGAGTGAAGGCGTTGACAGGAGCAGCTGCTCGAGTTTGAGTTGTGTTGACGCTAAGAATCCAGAGAGAGTGATTTCTCTGCAGCACCGACGAACCACAAGACTTTACTCTCACGTCTGTGTGTGACCCAGAGTGTGTTCACGTGTCCTGATTGTGTCTCTGTGTGATTGTGTCGACCCAGTGACTTACAGTCGAGCGGCAGCGACGGCCCCGCTGCCACTCGACTCCTCGTTCAGCTCACGTCCGCAGCAGAGAGGACGTCTGGACCGGGTTCCTCACAGAAGATTACATTCTGATGAATTCACTCCAGGATTCTGATGAATTGCCTCAAAAAATATTTAAAACAATTATTAGACAATAACCAAGAAGTTACTTGTGTTGGATTTATGCTTCTGCTGCTTATAAAGCAGATGTGACTCCAGGTTCTAATATTATTACAATCAACGTGGTTAAAATTACTCCTGTATTATTCACAATAGTTTTCTTTCATTAATGTTTTATATTTTCTGACCTGAAAATGGGACTTACCTGAATGACTGATTTATCATTTTAATATGATGACTATTACATTATAAGTTCAATGGCAGCGACGAAAGCACATTTTAGTTTCAAAATGAAAGTATTTCAAAGTTTGTTCTAAACTCTTTAAAACTTTAAACAACACGTGTGTATGTGTCTAAAGGATCAGGTGCAACAGGCAGATACATATTTAATAATGTGCACGTTAATCATAAGAACATCTTGACTCACTAACAAGTGGTGTTTGTGCTTGTGAGATATGAACGTACAGTTTGCAAATGATCAAAATAGAACATTTGACTATTGTACAAATATGTTAATTGGTTTATAAGTAATGACATTTGCAACTTGAGTCGTTTCTACACGAATAAAATGTCCACGTGCATCAGAAGCAAACTATGATGATTCTCTGACTGTCTGTTGTGTTGCTTTGTGCTGGCGAACGTTTCTGCAGCCGAACCACAACAGAAAGTATTCCATTAGACTCCGCCCCTCGTCATGTCCCCCCTGTTTGTGTTCCCATTCGCCGTCTGTCTGCCGGGAGCCGGCCGTTGGTCTGACTGGACGGTGAATAGCTGTAGGAGCCGTAACCAAGCCAATGAAAGCAGTATCATGGATTTCCAATGACCTCAGTTGGGCCAATTAAAGTTATATGCAGGGAGTAATTAAGTATTTTATTGGCGGGGGAGGAACGATGGCTTTGGTAATGACATGTGGCGGCTTTATGATCCTCCGCTGGGCCGTCATACGTCAAAGAGACTCAGCTCGTCCTCAGGTCTAATCTGCACTTTAACAGCTGTTGAGTCACTCGTGTGTGTTGGACGTCACGTGCACAGATAAACACGTGCACGTAGCATCTAGTTATTACTTGAATCTTTTTTATTGCCGTGGCGGAGGCGTCCTTGTGTCTGAGCGATGAACTGAGTCGATGCTTTCACGCAGAGATCAGGGTTCGGTTTGTTTCCAACAGCTGAAACGACCTGGTTAAAGCTACAGGAGGTGAACTAGCGTGTCCGGTTCCTAACCTCGTCTCCAGGAGGCGCTGTTGTGCTATTCTCGGTTATTATTCACACAATAACAAGTGATTGTTCGTCTGTAAATAGCAGGAAGCGGTAGTTGCATTTTACTGTAAATAAAGATCCACGAGACATCTCTGCTTTCTCCTGATGTCGAAAATCTGGGTTGGGTGCATGTCTACCAACATGGAGGAGGGGTTTATGGCACACATACAGCAGCCAGCCACAAGGGGGCGATCGTAAAATTCACCGTCATGTCGTCTTTATTTACAGTTTGTGATTACAAGACCTTGATATGTGATTTAATAACTTCAGTGTCTGAAGCTCTCGACAAACGACCGTCACCACGATGAAGAAACCACGTTCAGCTGCAGGAACATATTTAATAATTTTCTCGTTGCCAGAAGAGCAAATGCAAATATTGACCATGAAAATCTCGTTGGAACCTTCGACATGAACATTATTGTAGGTTTCTTAAAAAATACATCAGCCAGTGCAGATGAATTGACCTGGAAGACGCAGGTTTCTCCAGAACCTTCAGACGCCTGAGGAGCTGAAACACGGAGGACTGATCTCAGACCTTCAGGTGCTCATTAGCCTGAGATGAGAACTGAACCTGTCAGAGTTGAAGGTAAATGTGATCATGAATCATAAACACAAACTAAAACCCTTTGAGCTCGCGGAATTCTTCTGCTTTCAGAAACCAGATTACTCTTACAATCATTTGTCTTTATTTTCACACCTACACGTCGTTTAAAAACTCAATAACAATACCGACTGTTTTTTTTAGTTTATTGATTTAAATCTGATCCTCCTTTAATTTCCCTGACTCACGTCCCGTTGACTCTGTTGCGTCTCGTTCACAGTTTGAATCCGGCCCTTGATGATTGTGCAGAAGGGACAGTAGGGGGAGGTAGTGAGCAGCCAGCGGAGAAGAGAGACATGTAATTGTTCTTCCTCCTTCCCTTCCTCGTCTTTATCAGCTGCTCTCACTGAGTTATTACTTCTCCACATTACGCCGCTCCGTCTCTTTCATGTTCCGAGGAGGCAAATCAAAGATGGCTGCAAGATCACAGGAGAAGCATCGCAGGAGGAAAAACATTTTAAAATTTTTCTTTCTTGTTCACGTTTGAATCGTCTCACACCGGAAGCACTTTTGTCTTCTGTGGCCGACTGAGATCAGAGCCCAGCAGCTCGCCGATGGAAATCAACATCAACACACATTTAAAATTCACAACCTGGAAACACACTCAGCTGCAGGATGTTACACACATAGAGATCAAAGTCATTCAGGAGAGTTTGATCTGATGGATTATTTCCCTCTAAAGATACAACGTGTAACAATTCTTCATTAAAAACAACCAGACCTGAATCATACATTCTGTTGACTCGTGTATTTACTTTATCGGAAATGTTCTCAACAACAAATCGACAATTTTATTCAAGATATCAGGACGTTACACTTTGTCGCCTTTTCAATTGCATCACATCTTCTTCACCTGTGGCTTCGTCTGTCGCTGCTTTAACTTAAAAAAATTACAACAAACGTAATAAATCAATTTCCTTGATTTTCAATTCAGACGCTGCACTGTAAAAAAAACAAGAAAATTCACTTCTGCTACAGAAACAGTAGAGGGCAGTAAAAACACTTCTTTGAAAACACTGCTACTGCGTTTTTGTTCACCTCATTCTCTGCGTCAACAAAATGTATGCAATTTTTGTAACGCAACAATGGATGCACGTCATAATTACATAAACAATTTAGATATGTAGCTGTTAATAAAACAACAAATGTCTTCAGTAACCAGGAGAAGATAAAGATGGTCGTAGCATCAGGCACTTCGGACCTATCCTGCAGCCAGCCACCAGGGGGCGATAGAGATTCATTTTTAGTTTGACTTAGTCCCGATATTTCTTTCAGTGTACATTAAGATGCTATCTCTTTACTGTCGCTCCAGACACAACGTTTATCACTTTACCTTTTCATTAAAGTATTGTTTTGCGGCACAAACCAAGTCATTGTCTTTTCCACCGTCGGGTTCTGAACGGATTCTGATCTCAGAACTCAGCTCCTCCTCCTTCCAGGACTCGCTGCCAGACTCCAGCAGATGTTGAACTCACTTGCACCGGGGCAACATCTGCATCTCTGCTCCTCCCGGGACCCGACGCAGGACCATCCCCTGCATGTGGGATCAGGGGCAGAGTCAGGGCTGCAGATGGCAGATGGACGGAACTGTGCCAAACTCATAAGTCTTTAACAGCCTCTTTGTATAATGTAACACTCCAAACTGGAAAAAAACACATTAAATATTAACTAACGACTCGGGAGAGAGAAAGTAGGAGAAGCTGCCGAGGCCGAACCAGATACTTCACTCGCAAATAAATCTGCAGGACAAAGCATTAACACATGCAAACATAAATATACTGTATATATAAACTCATTAGGGAATATCATTCAACTTACAGCTGAGGCGTAACTGCATCTATGCATCAGCAGCCATGAGAGAGTGTGTATGTGGATAAATTAGTGAGAATGTATATAATGTGTTTATGTGTGTCAGGCTATGTACTGTGTGTGTGTGTGTGTGGTGGAGTGACGGACTTTAACTCAGATGAGATGAGAAGAACTTGATTTGTCCCACAAAGAAGAAACAGATGATGCGTCTCCACTTCCTCACGTTCCCTTCGACACATCTTCATAACGCCTTTTTGTTGAGTTTGTATGAATCTGAAAGATACTTGAAACGGGAACTCGGAAGGTTCTTTGCCTCTAGGTGGCGACCTGTGGCACCACGTCCACTGAGGAGTTTACTCCATGAAAAGGAACTGCGGCAGCTTCTTCCTCCATGAACTCACACTGACGAGCAAAGTGAGAACAAAAGAACATTCAAACCTTTTCTCTTCCATTATTCTCTCTTTGCTCTGAAGCCTGAAGTTCTGCAGGGAAATTAATAAGCTGAGGGGTTGAAACTGTGAACTTTCAGGGCAAATCGTTTTCAGAGCTCAGCTTATTAACGCTCACCTGCTCCGAGCGTCACTGATGGAGTCCAGCTCCTGAATGTGTGCGATCATTGGGGTCAGGACCTGGCAAAGCTAAGTCTAACAGCGGGAGAAGAAGAAGACATCGTGGAGGCCGTCGTCCTTCAGGAGACGGAGAGCAAAGCTTCAGCAAGTTAATTGGAAAGTTTTAAAAAACATCGGCTAACAAGCGAAACTCAGCGGCGCCCTACAGTTGAGTTCTGGGATGATTAACCCTGCACCTCTGACCTCGGCTTCCTGCTCGGCTGGCTCGGATTTATTCGTGGTCATTATTCAAACAGCTCCGACCTTCAGCCGCTGAAGCAGCTTCCACCGGACTCTGGATCCCCGGGTCACGACCCAGAAGGGCTCGGGGATCAGCCGCCCTCAGCACGCAGGCTCCAGGAGGCCTGACCCGCTGCGCCCTCGCTGTTTTGTAATGAGAGTGTGTTTGTGTTTTGATGTTTTCCTCCAAGCTGCTGAGACTGGTTTCATTCTGCCTCGGCCTCAGCCCTGTGGACCCTGTGGACCCTGTGGACCCTGTGGACCCTGTGGACCCTGTGGACCCTCGGTAGCCTGAAGCTACCGCCGATAGCTTGCATCAGCCTCTGGGCTCCGGGGTCGGCTCGCATGCTACCAAGCCTCGGTTGAAACGTTTGCCCTTGGGAGAGTTCCTTCCCGCAGAAATGCCTGTGAGGACTTTTAATGCCTTTTCCCTTTTTCATGTACTGGATCATTTTTCATTGAAGACGGACGGGTGGGAAGGGATGAAAGAGAGCGAGAGAGCGAGTGAGAGCGGTAACAGGCTGCAAAGATCGCAGGACAATTTTGAGCCCAGCAAGTAAAACTGATTGAGCCCATTGAGAAAAGTGTCTCTGCCCTGAATTGAGGGAAATCTTGGTCCTCAGGTTGGTGTCTGTGGGACTGACGGACGCTTGTTCTCTAAACGGAGCATTTCTAAATTCAAAATGGTCAGAGACAAGTCCCAGAATAAACCTAATGAACCCTGACCGGTGTCCTGGGTTTAGATTACAGCCCGAGGACCACTACCCGGTCGAGGGCACTCCGAGACTTTGAGCTGGGATTTGGGATTCATCCAAACCCCGAGTCTGGCCTCCTGGGTCGGAAATGAATTAATGAATTAAAGGTGGACAGGCAGCGGCTGAGAGGTGAAAGTTAAATATTCAAATAGATCTACAGATGTTTATCCAAAAACACAACTCGAGCACCAACAGATAAAGGAGGTTGTGACGTTGTGAGTGAGTGTGTAACATGTGTGTTAATCATGGGCGTCAGGTTGTGTGTTCAGGTTCAGGTCCTGACGTGGAGGTACCAGCAGGAACCGAGCCTGAGCCTCCCAGCTGCTTGTTTCTAAATTTGTAGGTTTGAGAATTAATATATTAATAAAGTATTAATTATTCATCCTCACCAACACTGAGGAAGGTTCCACTTTGCTCCGAGTCTATTTTTCACTTTTATTATTTACTAAACCGAAGCAGTTGCTCAGTGACATGGAAATCCTGCACCTCCGGTTCCTCGTGTCCACTAACGAGCCACGGAATCGAACCCCCGGTGTGAAAACAAACAGAACTATAAATCTAACCTGTGGTAATTGGCAGCGCTCGAGGTTTGTTTGCTGATTCATGCTGAGCCGTTAGAGAAAGATTTCCAGGAATCGCTTTCCGATATTTGCTTTGAGGAAAGTTCGAGTGGCAGCGAGAAGGAGACGTGTTCCAGAACTTTAGACTCGTCTGTCAAGACCCATCAAAGTTTACGTGTTTTTAATTGCAATAACAACTTTTAGCACAGTGGCAGTGATGACAGCATCGTTACCCGGTTTCTATGACAACCTCACGTTATCGGTTAGTGTCGGAGGGATTGTGCGACTTGAGTTTAACTGCAACACAAACAGAAAACCCGGACTAATGGTTCCGTCCTCCGGGGAAACGACCTGCGTGATCTTCATCTTTAGGATTCGTCAAACCTGTTGGGATCGTAAATCCCCCCCGACAGCCTCCGACTCCCGGGTCTCTTACCTCCGGCTCCGAGTGGACACCGTTAAGCCGTAATAAGACCGTAAAAGACTCTCCAGAGTTACTGCCGGGGGGGGGGGGGGGGGCGGGGGGCTCCGCGGCGAGGAATTTATTCAAGGAGGCGTTCTGCATTTCACGGTTTAATCTGGAGTGAATAGGAAATGTGCTGGTGTACGAGTGGCCAGTGGATTCCTGTCAGCTGACCACGTTAAGGAGATGATGAAGAGTCCATTAAACCCTGTGTGTGTGTGTGTGTGTGTGTGTGTGTGTGTGTGTGTGTGTGTGTGTGTGTAAGTGTGTGTGTATACTTACATTGGATTTTACACAGAGATAAACTGAGTCAACACTTTCAAATCACAGTTTTGAGGATTTATCGTCACGTTGGTGTTTGCTTTGTTTAATTTGTTTAATTTGTTTCATGGTGAATTCTCATTGGTCCTCGTTACGTGCACGTGGTCGTCTGTCCGTCTCCACCAGGGGGCGCACTGACCCCACGTGCACGCCCTCTTTAGAGAGATGAGGCACAAAATGGCTCCTGCATGTCTGTGACCTCACACCTGACCGGCCTCGGGGTTCCAGGACATCCACCACAGTCGTGACATCACTCCCGGCCTCGGCGCTCATGAAGATCAGATTTGAGGCGTGGCTTCGGGCGCCTGCAGCCGGCGTCCTGACAAACGAGCTGCGTTCGAGAGCCGGGGTCTGATCTCCACAGGCAGATGTGTTTCAGTGACAGGCGGCGTCCTGCAGGAGGCGGAGCTCTGTCTTCATCCTGCTCGACACCTAATGGACCATCTGTGTGAGGAGACTGCAGTTAGAGCTGATGCAGTCACAGCATCCAGCAGGAAGCAGAACCAGCAGCGTGATGGCGTCCTGTCAGCGCTGATGGGAGGATCCACTCGGAGGGGACGTCCCTGTGAAGCAGAGGAAGGTGACCACGTCAGCGTCTTAAAATTCCACTTTTGTAGTGCTTCTACACGTTAATTTGGGTAACTAGCATGTCTACCGTCCCAAAATCTCTGGAAAAAAACAACTCCCGTGATATGTTGTGGTTCCTCTCTGTCAGAAACGATACGCTGGATGGAGTCGAATGGGATTACGAGCAGAATTGACGTCATAGTCTCGCTACATGGCCCGGCTCCACCGGCCCGGTTAGCTCGCGAGCTACCGATCAACAGGTCAATCTGAGTAGGGCTGTTTTAGACAGGGTGCTGTTTTACATGATCCTTGTGGTATTTTGACCAAAATATGTTTCAGACATTTCATTAAGACCCCAAGGAACCATATCACCTGTGGTAAAATGGGCGTAATATGTCTCCTTTAATTAATGAGGCGTTCCTCTGGAAGCACGAACGAGAACAGTCACATGACGAGTCCAGATTCCTCTGGAGGAGACCGGAGTTTTCACCGCTACAGAACCTGGTCCCACCTCTGCTCAGAGGGAATGAACATGTTAATACAAACACACGTGTGTAACAACACGTGTGTAACAACACGTTGTGTGAAGCCGGACGCATTTGAATTATTTAGAAAAGTTTAAAATAATCAGCCGCAAAACTCTTTGTGAGCAAGTTGCATTGTGGGAACTGGCCGATGTCTGTACCTCTCCCCCTAAATATAAGCCCAAACATCTGGATTGCCCCCTGGTGGCTGGCTGCAGTATCTCATTACTCTGATGTGTTTTGAAATGTTTGTTTATATTTTAGCATATTTTAGCATAAGTGGAAACACGTCGTCCATCTTTATTTACACATCATTGCTTCAGGCGAGATCAGAGGAGAAGCTTCCTTACTGAACGAGCTACAGTGGAGTTGTGAGATTGTGTCACAGCTTCGACTCGGAGCAGCTGCAGAGGAGCTGGTGATCACGTGACTCGGCCGACGCCAACACGGCGACCACGTGACATCATCAGAGTACAAAGATCCATCCTGACAATTAGAACACCATGTTGTGTTCTAATTGTCAGGATGGATCTTTGTATTTTTTTGTGTACTTGCTCTGTTGTCGTTTGCCCTCATTTGTACTTGTGTGTCTGCCATATGGCTCATTAGCATTATAACAGGCACTGATGGAATGGGGGGGGGGTGGGGGTGGGGGGGGTGGGGGGGACGCAGTGAGGACGTCACCAGAAGTTAATGAAGGAGAAATTCACTGTGGATCACGGCCAAGTTTTTCAGATACGCACACAAAATAAAATGTAAATTTTCGTGCTCAGAGTTTCTCGTCTGTGATTTACAGGCTAACAGGATATTTACATGGATCATATTTAATATTAATAATCCAGTTTGTTGAGTATTATCTCATAAGTTCATCCGACGGCTGAGGAGAGATGGATCTTTCAGAATCAATCACTCACTGCTGTTTGTTTTAATATCATATAATAATAATACACATCTTACTGTAATGACACCTCCCAACAGTGAAGCCATATGAATGTCTTGTCGCCCCCTGGTGGCTGCACTGTGTAAATGCCATCTCATCCATGTTAGCAGACGGGACACGGAGGAAACGTACAGACCAACAAGTGGAGGTTAGATCAATGTTTGTCAGAGATGGTTTCTCTTAGTGGAGGAAGTTCTTATGACACTGAGGGTCTCTAGTTGTTAGTGATGAGAAGGGGGGGATGGGGGGGTGGGGGGGGGCTTGCCTCCTCCTCCTCTTCCTCCTCCTCCTCCTCCTCCTGTATCTCAACATCTCCCCATCCCTTCCTCCTCCTCCTCTTCCACCTCCTCCTCATCCTCCTCCTCCTCTTCCTCCTCCTCTTCCTCCTCCTCCTCCTCCTCTTCCTCTTCCTCGTCCTCCTCCTCCTGTATCTCAACATCTCCCCATCCCTTCCTCCTCCTCCTCCTTCTCCTCCTCTTCCTCCTCTTCCTCCTCAGACACAAATGTTTGTCGGTTAGTTGGTAAATGGATGAAGAAGCTCCGTAGGCATTAGACCTCCTCCTCCTCCTCCTCCTCCTCCTCCTCTTCCTCCTCCTCCTCCTCCTCCTCCTCCTCCTCCTCCTCCTCCTCCTCCTCCTCCTCCTCCTCCTCCTCCTCCTCCTCCTCCCCCTCCCACCCCCATGTCCTCAAGTAGTTACGAGACATTTTTTGTCTTATATTCCTTTTTCTTTTTCCTTGAGAAGAAGTTTTAATTGTCTGTTAGCGCTGCAGGCTCCTCCCCCTCCTCCTCCCCCTCCTCCCCCTCCCACCCCCATGCTAAACGTGTTCAGTGGCTCGTTCTGCTTTGTTCCACCCAGATCCTCCTCCAGCTCTCTTTGACCCGCTGTAATGAGATGGAGGACGGCTAAATATATTTCATGATAATGTGCAATCTAACACCCCCCCCCCCCCCCCCCCCCCACATGGCTGACACCTCCCCCAGGCCCCCCCGCCCTCCCAGTCCCAGACGGACCCGTGTACGTTTCACCTTCATCCTCATTTCTCTTCTGGGTTTCACCACCAGGACGAGTGAAAGTGAATCAGAGGAAAAGAACAGAGGAAGGAGGTGAGGAGAAAAGGTCTGGAGGAGCAGGTCCGTGGAACTGGAGTGAAGGTCGTCCGTCTGGAATCTGACCTGAAGTTATTTACCTTCACTCTCCTCCTCCTCCTCCTCCTCCTCCTCCTCCTCCTCCTCCTCCTCTTCCTCCTCTTCCTCCTCCTCCTCCTCCTCTTCCTCCTCCTCCTCCTCCTCCTCTTCCTCCTTCTCCTCCTCCTACTCCTCCTCCTCCTCCTCCTCCTCCTCCTCCTCCTCAGACACAAATGTTAAGGCTCCTTTATACTTGTCCGTTTTTTCGGATACGGATAGATAAGACCACCTTATCCGTCGTGGAACGCCCTCTCCGAGCGCCTCGGACAGCTTTTCGTGCACCTTTGATTTTTCTAACTATCCGTCTTCATGTCGGAGAGCCCACGGACAGCTCTTGGCTGTGATTGGTCCGCGAACGACATCATTTCCCTACGACGTAATTTCCGGATTTCACATTTCCGGACCTCTAACTTCCTGATTCACAACAAACACGAACACAACTACGATTCTACGATGAATGTGACGTGTGTGTTAAGCCAGCGGAGTTGTCCGGCTGACGGTGGCTCGTTCGAGCACTGAGGGCATGTGTGCACGGTCACAGACGGTTATAACGAGCTTTCAAAACGGCGCTAGTGGGCTAAGCTAGCGGGCTAGCCACCATGCTAACTGCGGTGGTAACAGTGCAAAAACCCTCTGTCACGACTTTAATTCCACTTCTATCATGACACTGTTTCTATAATACCGTCAGGTTAGAAGCAAACACTGGATAGTAGTAGTTAGTGTCGGGAGTCCCTGCTGACTGTGTGTGGAAGCTGGGGGGGAGCTAGCTGGGGGGGGGCTAGGTCCGGTTAGCTTCTAGCTACATGTAGCCTCAAGCAGATTCAAGCTGTGGAATCAGCAACACAGTTCGGAAACAAGACCGGGGAACCGCTGCGCTAAGAAACGATAACATCAGCATCTTGACCCGCTGGGTGTCACTTTATTTAGTTCTGTTAGTTGCCATGGTTCAGTGTGTGGGAGGCAGGCTAACAGAGGTAAACAGACACACGTGGACTTCTTCTTCCCAGAAATGGGGTAGGCTTCTCTGAGCTCGTCTTCCGTTGCGCCACCTATGGGTTTGGCGGTGAATTGTTTTCAAACGTACAGTCGTCGGAGAAGTAAAAATCAAAAAGACTCTCTGGTCTCTGTGCGTCCCTTTACGCGAAACGGATACGTAAAAGCATACTGGAGCCTTTAGACCTAGATTAGACCTTCTCCTCCTCCTCCTCTTCCTCCTCCTCCTCCTCCTCTGGGACTCTTTGTATTTAATGAAGAGCTGCAACCAACAGAGAGGAAATAGGTTTTTACCTGAAATGCTCTTTTCTCTTGTCGAAGAAACCACACAAATATTTCACATTTCCTAATAACTTGAGTAATTTTCACACATGAACTTTGTTAAAGAGCGTCTGCTCATGTTCCTCCTGTGAAGCAGCAGCAGGAGAAGGTCCAGGTTCTTCCAGTTTCACGACCACTCGCTCACTGGGAAGCTTCCACAGCTTCTCCATGCTGCTAACAAGGCGGCAGGAAGTGTTTCCTCTGTTGAGATGATTGAACTCTGGAATATGTTTGAATTGACAGGTTGTGAAAACACAAGGTCACAGTTTGTATCGTCGTCCAGAAAATATCATCACATGAAGTTTAATGTGAACGTCCTCGTCAAAGTAAAAGCGCCTCAGAGTTTGTGCCGACGGTGCTGAAACGATGAGGGATTTACAGTAACATGTACAGTGTGTGTGTGTATGTGTGTGTGTGTGCGTTTGTGTGTGTGTGTGTGTGTGTGTGTGTGTGTGTGTGTGTGTGTGTGTGTGTGTGTGTGTGTGTGTGTGTGTGTGTGTGTGTGTGTGTGTGAAGGGTTGACAGCCCTTGTGAAGAGTGTGTTTAAGGTGGCAGTAGTTGTGGTCTTAATGGCCCGGTGCATTTTCCCAGAGGAGAGTTTTCGGAGCAGATGGTTGGTTCGGTTATCGACCTGAAAGAAAAACACATCAGAGGCTCCGCGGCGGTTTAAACTTCAGCCGGCGCCTCCTGCAGGAGCTCGAACGCCACTGCAGCCTCGACAGCTCAACGCTGCAGCTGGAGACGTCATCACGTGAATACTAAAGATTGTTTTGTGTGGCAGTAATTGTGAGCCTGTGTTTCAGTAGCAGAGGTTTAACGTAAGTAAGCAGAGACGTCTCACACATGAGCATTAATGGAAAACATGAAATCCAAAGCCACACAACGCAAACACAACCACAACGGAAGCTAGTGACAATAACACAAGCAGCTGTTTGAACGATGAGGGCAAAAGTCAAATTTTCACTTAGCAAACGCAAAACTAATCATAAGAACACTTGAGATCACCTTGAGGTTTTTATTAATGTCAAAGTAAAGCAGTGAACGATTCATCATCATCTGACTTTGCAGAATTTAGGGAATTTGGCCACGCCCATATTCGTAACGTGAGGATATAGAGATGCATCTTTATTTACAGGGTTCATGCATCAGAATTTAATACCGGTTTTAATGGTGGGCACAGATATTTATATTATTTGTAGTATTTTCGCAGGTTATTATAGTTTATTTTATCATATTTTTATAAGTGTTCCTGCTTCAGGCTGCGTCCTCATTGTTTTCTGATCAGATATCACTTCTCTCACTTTTCATGAATTACGTATCCGGCGTCCTGCGAGCGAGCAGCCGCTCCATCAATCACCTGGAAACAGAAACCACGGTGATATGCAAACATTATCGTCAGCACCTTTCCCCTCCTTCATTTTTTAATAATACAGTTTTATAAACTTCCACGGCCATTTGTGCCCCGAGAGCCAGCGAGCCATAAATCACCGGATCACTGGAGCTGCAGTATTTCACTGGGTGTATTAGTATGTGGCCGCGGTGCTTCACCTCTGCAGGAGCTCACACTACACACGCTCAGTAAACCCCGGTGAAGGTGGGATTGTGTGACGGCTCAGCAGCAGCGTGCACCCCCCCCCCCCCCCTCCATAATGCAGGTCCCATAATACTCTATTTTTCCCATAATGCCCGTAACTCGCTGCCACAAACCACTGGGGTCGGTGAAGCAGGATCACGTCTCAGCAGCAGATGGGCTGAACGCTCGGTTTGTAGAGATTTTAAAGACGTTTAATCTTCCCTCTTCAATTTCTCTTCTTTTATTTACTCTCCTCACCCGGAGCGTTATTCTTTACCCACCGTGTTTCTCTCTCCGCCCCCCCACTTGCTCTCTTTCTCTTACTCTCTCAATCTGTTCTTTATCAGCAGCGCTCGCCCACTGACATGAAATACAGCTAAGTGAGTCTTCACGAGGCCGAACAGCTGATTCATCCTCCTGCCGCTTCACCAGATCTGAAGGAGACAAAAGAACCAGAGAGAGGGACGAGAGAGAGGGAAGACGGGAAGGAAAGGGAAGGAAAGGGAGGAAAAGGAAGGAAAAGGAAGGAAAAGGAAGGAAAGGGAAGGAAAGGGAGGAAGAGGAAGGAAAAGGAAGGAAAGGGGGAAAGAGGAAGTAAGGGGAGGTAAGGGAGGAAGAGGAGGGAAAAGGAGGAAAAGGAGGAAGAGGAAGGAAAAGGAAGGAAAGGGAGGAAGAGGAAGAAAAAGGAAAGAAAGGAAGGCAGAGGAAGTAAAAGGAAGGAAAGGGAGGAAGAGGAAGGAAAAGGAAGGAAAGGGAGGAAGAGGAAGGAAAAAGAAGGAAAAGGAAGGAAAGGGAGGAGGAAAAAGGAAAGGGAGTAAAGGGAGGAAGAGGAGGGAAAAGGAGGGAGAGGAAGGAAAAGAAGGGAAAGGGAGGAAAAGGAAGGAAAAGGGAGGAAAGGGAGGAAGAGGAGGGAAAAGGAAAGATAAGGAGGAAGAGGAAGGAAAAGGAAGGAAAGGGAGGAAAAGGAAGGAAAATGAAGGAAAGGAAGGAAGAGGAAGGAAAAGGAAGGAAAGGGAGGAAGAGGAAAGGGCACAGAGGAGGATAAATAAATGTGGAGGAGCAACAAAGATCTGAAGGAAAGGAAAGGAAGGAAACAAGGGATTCAAAAGAAAGAGGAATATAAGAGAAGGGAGAGGGTGATAGGGGGAAGGAAACCAGTAAAGAGGGAGGAGAGAACTAAATGTGCAAAATGATGGGGGAGGAGATAAAATGAGAGGAGAACACGAGGAATGATTGAGGAAAGGAGAGGTAGAGGATGAATATAAGGCGAACAGGAAACAAGGGATGGAGGAAGAGGAGAGAGAAGAAAGATGGGGAAACAGAGGAAGGAGTGAGAAAGAAGAAGCGATGGAAAACAGGCTAAAGATGAGAAGAAGAAAAAAGAGGTGTGAAAAACAAGTCAAAAGACAGGAAGGAAAAGGATGTATAAAGAAAATGAGTGGAAAGAAAGAATAGACGGAAGAAGGAAAGGAGAAGGTGTGACGCCATGAATGGGACAGGAGGAGGGAGGTGAGGAAAATACCCGACAGTGAGAGGAGGTGGTGGAGGGAAAGGATGGATAGAATAACAAGCTGGTGGAGGAGGAGAGAGAGAGAGAGAGGAGAGGAAGTGTTAAAGGCAAGGTGAAAAGAGGAATAAAGAGTGGAAGCATGGAAAGGACGAAATCAGAAAAAGGGGAAAGTCTTAAAAAATAAAGATGGAGTGAGTGAGAGTCAGGGAATAAAGAAAAGAGGTAAAAGAAAGAAAAGAAGGGATGGGTGAAGTAAAAGAGGAAGAGAGAAAGATTATCGCTGAAGGTCACATTCTGGAAAGAGATGAAATCTTTACAGAGAAGAACGAGGAATAATATTTTGGCCGGAGGAAGTCGGAATAAAACCCGGGATGAGATTTTATCGATCTGCCGTTTGCACTCGTTTATGAGTCAAATAGAGAGAGAGAGAGGGACGGAGGTGTGGAGGGCGAGCGGAGAGCGGCGTCTAAATGCAGGTGGTCTCTATCGACCGCAGTCTGCAGGCTCCTCATCGACTGAGGACTGATTACAGCTGAGTTAAGAAGCACATGGAAACCCCCCCCCCCCCCCCACTGTGACCATTACTGCCTTTAAAAATGACTTCATGAATACACCGCTGTGGAATCGAGCGCAAACGATAATGACAGATGTTTCAGTCACCACATCTGTCTCCTGGCTTGATAAACACATATTAGCCTGTCGACAAATCTGAAGCTAAAATATCGAACAGTGGGTGGAGCTGAGGTATCAAGGTCCCACCCACACACGCTCTCGACCAATCGTGAGTCAGTGTCACTTGTCAATCATTTTTCATATCATCTGATTCAAAAATTGATCAGAAAACACTTGATGGAACGACCTGAGGAGCTCAGTTCTCACGCAGGAGAATCAGACGCTCGGTGGTTGATTCCTCAGAATCCAACATCTGGCGAGAATCTGCCTGAAACCACCTCCAGAGGTTTTGAATAATCCGATCACAATCTGTGTCTCAGGCTACTTAGCCGCACGAGCCGTTTTGATTGGATCAGCTCGGGATGCATAAGGAGGTGAGATGTAGGAGGCTAATCAGGATGTTCCTCCCCCCAGAGAAGCTCTCCAGCTCCCCCTGAGTGATCCCAGGGTCTTTCCAGGTCTCAGGGGAAATATAATCCCTCCATCAGACTCTCAATCCACGCTGGGGTCTAATCCCAGTTTGGCATTTCTGGAAATCGTCCAATGGAATCCGTCCAGGAAGCATCAGGATGAATCAGGCGCCTGAAGCTCCACTGAAGGAGTAACTTGTCAGAAGTAACTTGATTACACCTCAAAGATATTTCATCTAAATATGCAAACTGACATGAGTAGAATCTAACGTCGTCACTTTTCAAGTTTGAACGAATACGACATAAGTGTTTCCGTTAATTATCCGGACTGTAGCGACCACGATGTCACACCAAATCTATTTTACACTTCTCATAATAACATTAGACATCTAATCTTGTGTTTGTGTGTTTGTGTGTGTGTGTGTGTGTGTGTGTGTGTGTGTGTGTGTGTGTGCACAGCGCCACTTGCTCGCTTGTGCTTTCATCCGTAACATTTTTACCGTCCACGCAGTCCTCAGAACATGCGACACATTAATTTTTTTCCAGACCTTGTCTTTCACTCTCTTTCCCTTGACCTGTCGTTCAGAATCGAGTGTAAGCGACAGTCGTGCGTCATTCTGTGATCAAGACGTTATTTGTTGGAATGTTTTTCATATTTTTGTAACCAAAGCACGACACTGCTTCACTCAGGAGGCAAAATGATCTGATGTGCTTCTGTGTATTTTTCAATCCAAACATGTCGTTAGCTGTGTTGAATTTTTATGTTTGAATTTTAAATAAAAAGTACCAGCTCTAGTAAAAATGTGCGGAGAATTCACAACACATTTTTTAAATTGATTCTCAGTTTTTTTTAATGCTTCTTTTGGCTTTTACTTGACTTCTTGTTAAAAATTGATTTCGGAAAAAACGCGAGTGCGGCTCCAGACGTATAAACATAAAATAAAAAAAAACATAAAAAATAACAGTGGCTCCATGTTTAACCGTGACTGTTTTAATTATTCAAATGTCCGCGAGTTGATTTTCACTCCGAAGTGACGGGAGTGGAAACGAGCTGCTGCCTCGAGGGCAGGAAATCAATCTAAAGTTCACTTTGCTTTGCAGAGCAGTCGGCGCTGATGCAAAGTACATACCAGTCATAGTTAATGGGCTATAACATTAAAGTATAATACTTCATTATGAGATGAGGTGGAAATTACACCTCCGAGACCCGAACGCACCTTTCATCACCCTCTCTCTGCTCCACTGTCAAATCACTGTCGTTTGTTTTCCTGTGCCGGAGGAAACGTGTTCTGAAGGTTTTCTATGTAATCAACCTGATGATGTCACTGATGTAAAGATAGATTCAGATCGAACGTGTCAAGAGACTTGTTTTCTCTCCTCTCATCAAACCCTGATTGTGTGGAGTTCCTGCTTTGGTCTATTTTTAGAAAATCTCAGTCTTCATCAATTTGTTCGTAGACGCATGAGCTCGAATTCCACAGTCGATCGAAAATAGAAGCTGACGCACGATTCTGTTTAACTCAGTGAAACTTAAAGTCACGAGTCTTAAGTTTACAGACTTTATTCATTTCCTGTTTCCTGTGACGTGTGATTATTTATCTACTGGATCACGTGATTTAAATTTGATCGACAACACGTTGAACTCACGAGAACGACAACAGCTCACTGAAGTGAA